>NC_133157.1:98669456-98969456 GCF_040802235.1 Manis javanica | reverse complement strand
ATCAAATAAAACCATGCTGCTTCCATACCCTAAACTTTGGTATTCCCTCTACCAGGGATAAATTCCTCCCTTAGAATTAAAAGCCTTTTTTTTTTCCTTTTTCAAAGTCTTAAGTTTTATTGAGCCCCTATGCCAAAGCACTCCCTCTTTTTAAATCCTCTGTCTTTCTTCTGTATTAATATTCATACCATATTCTGCCTTACAATTCAGTTAATTGTGCACATATTACAAGAATTCAATTTGATTGAATTGATCTTATTGGCAAAGTGGTATTTTTCACTGATACAAGATTAAAAGGTTTGTAGGTTAATTGATACCAAACTGTTATGATTTCCTACAACCCACACTTTAGGTGGAATGTCTTAGCCTCTTGTTTGTAACCACTCAATACCTAAAATATTACCCATGCATTTTTAGGCAAGAGTAATAAACTCTAGAGAATTAGCTGAATATGTTTTTGAAGCTAGTTTTATTTTAAACCATAAGCTTCTCAAGCTTTCACAGTACTTTCTAAAAGAAAAGTGAAACACTGAGATGTAAATTCTACTCTAGTTGCATTAGTTATCAGTCAGAAGAACAGACATATTATCAACAGAAGAGAAAACAAGATTGCTACTTTTTAATCCCAGCAAATCAAGCTTCCTTAAGTAAATGCCACTCCTCAGTGCCATGATTTTCTCTGTAAATCATTATTCCACAGTTTAATAAATAGAGTTGCTCTACCAAAAGAAAGACACACAGTAACTGATACAAAGGAAGACTCCCAGGACAGTAATATAATCTGACCTTACTTAATCAGTGTGAACAGAAGTGACTGTAACAACAAAAATACATTTCAGAGGCTTGCACCACCACCACTTGTCAAAGGGAAGGAGAATACAATGGATGTGATTTAAACTAGTCCTGGAAGCTGAACTGAGCTGTTCATGCTATAGAGAATCAGACATTTAAAATAAGTCTGTGAAGAGGGAAGGTTTTTTTTTTTATTATTAAGGTATCATTGATATACAATCTTATGCTCAGGTTTTACATGAGCAACGTTGTGGTTACCACATTCACCTGTATTATCAAGTTCCAATCACATACCCCATTATAGTCACTGTCCTTCAGGGTAGTAAGATGCTAGAGTCACTACATGTCTTCTCTGTGCTAGACTTCCTTCCCCCTACCCTCTCTATATTATGTGCACTAATCATCATACCCCTTAATCCCCTTATCCCTCCCTTCTCCCCAACCCTCCCCAACCCCTTTCCCTTTGGTAACTGTTAGTCCATTATTGGGTTCTGTGAGTCTGTTGCTGTTTTGTTCCTTCAGTTTTAGCTTTGTTGTTATACACCACAGATCAGTGAAATCATTTCGTACTTGTCTTTCTCCTCCTGGCTTATTTCACTGAGCATAATACCCTCTAGCTCCAAACATGTTGTTGCAAATGGTAGGATTTGTTCTTGAGAAGTTTTTCCTTTTTAACAATACATCTTTTATAAAGAAAAGGATGTGCAAGTTTGACTTAGAAGCTGACAAAAGTCATGTACCTTAATTATCTGCATCATAAAAACCACTACAGCCTACCTAGCATACAATTGCAGAGGGATTCAAAATATTGGTAAATTTCTGGTAAATAAATCATTTAATTGTTAAGACTTACATATGAGAAACCATAGCTAACCATGATTTCTGAGGAAGGAATCAGAACCCAAACGACATAAAGGCCACAGTACTTTGGGGAGACTTTTCCTTGACCTTAGGATGCTGACTTTGCCAGACTCTGAATGTTTTCTTTCAGGAGGCTCTAGACTGGAGTACTGGCACATATATTGCTATTTCTCAAACCCAAAACAATTGTTGTTCAAAATCAGACCATTCAGAAAAAGTGAAAGATACTACAGAACTTGTCACAAGCAGATACTTTGATATATATTAATGTTCACTCTATTGTTTAAAGAATTTAAGGGGTTATTATATGCTTAGGACTTGGTAATGAAAAAAGGACATAGGACTAGTACAGGAAACACCACAAAAAACCAAAACTATCTCCTAAATGAAAACACCTGCATTTCTTGGTTTGCTCCATGCTGTGCATTTTCACAATTTGATTTTGATAAATGGCTCTAGTATTAACAATTGCTGTGTTTGAACATTAGTGTCAACAGATGCAAGAACTTCATTTAAAAAATTCCAGGGAGACAAAGGCTTTCAGGACTCGGGGGCCTGCATCCTATGACCCCGCTGCAGGGGGGAATGTTAGGGAGCTGCAGAGAATACAGCATGTCCTCTAAATTCTTTGTAAGCCTTTTTCTTTGGGGACAATGGTGTTAAACAAATTATGGTTGTGTTTCATGAGTTACAAAGGACATCTAGGGGAATAAAGTGTCAGCACCTCATTTTCATCTGTTGAGCTATTTGGAACTTAACTCAACACTTTCATGCAAAAATAAAAGAATTATATAGGTCACATTAGTCCCAGTCCTTTCCCTCTGGGCAATACACTTAGGTGAGGGCTCCCTCAAACCACTATCTGGGGGAAGATTTTATAGCAAAAAAATAGCCTAATGGTGCAAACAGGTGGTGCTGCTACCCAGCACCAAGTGTGCAAAGCTGAGGCTCTGATCCTAAGGAGTCAGGTGGGAAATACTGGAGCCAGGAAATACCATTTTGATTGCTCCAAATGTCGGATGCAAATTGTACCCCATCTCCAAACTGGGGTGGTGAGGTGTGAGAAGGAATGGTAACATGAAATCCCCTTTAACACCACCCTCAAACATTTTCTTTAAGAATTAAAGTAATCCGGCATGATAAAGTCTTCACCATATCAATTATGAAGGCACCATGATGGGAATCCTGATAAAGATTCACCAATTGCTTTGTATGCTTCCTTGAATTCCAAACCAGGATTTGATTTATTAGTTTCAATTTCCATCTATCCTTACCCAAAATCGCACTCATTAAAGCCAGGTACAACACAGAAGCTGTATTAAAATGTCACTTTCCACATCTGACATTCTAGCAATCAGTGAAGCATGTAAATGACCATCAGTGGAGTCCATGGCCTTTACCCCCTGAGGGCCTTAGTACTACTAAGTACTTAGCATCAAGGGCCCATATGCATATGGTCCTCACAGCATCAGGGGCACCAAGCTTCCACACACACTTACTCTATAGGCTCCACTCCATTTTTCTGTCTTTCGGAAATTTGATGGGAGAATCATTCTTCTAACTTTTTTCAAGTCTCTCATTTTCATGAATGTTAAAAACGATTTCTTTTGTAAACCAAGTTCAGCAGTTTACATCAAGTAAGTCATTATCTTCTGAAGAGAAGAGAGACACAGCAAGGAATATTGTCTCTTAACCTACTAAAATTAATGATTTCTATTTAATTAAAAGAAACTGATCCATATTTTGAGTTCCAGGAACACCAGCTAATGCTTTTCCATACTAACCTTGACACTACACTTACTTATCCTTCTAAATACAACAACATTTTATACTACCCGTCTTTCAGTTATTAGGTTATAAACTTAATAGAACATTAATTATAGACAAAAATGAGCTCTTGGGGGTTTTTATTTTAACATCTTAAAAATAAGAGTTTAAAACATGTTTTTGAGTGAGTTGATAGAGTTATGGGGCTTAAAGGAAGTACTTACATCATACTGCCTAAGATGTGAAGCCTTTCATATATTCTACCTCCAATTTATAGTTTAACAGTTGTCTATTAGGAAAATTTCCTAAGATAAGAATATGGAACACGGAGGCGGAGCCAAGATGGCGGCGTGAGTAGGATAGTGGGAATCTCCTCCCAAAAACATATATATTTTTGAAAATACAACTAATCCTAAAAGAGAGACCAGAAGACACAGGACAACAGCCAGACTACATCCACACCTGCGAGGACCCAGCGCCTGGTGAAAGGGGTAAGATACAAGCCCCGGCCCGGCAGGACCTGAGCGCCCCTCACCCCAGCTCCCAGCAGGAGGAGAGGAGTTGGAGCAGGGAAGGAGAGGGAGCCCAGGACTGCTGAACACCCAGCCCCAGCCATTCAGACTAGAGCGCAGACACAGTGCATGCGTGGGGTCCTGGATACTAGGGAAACAGGACAGCAAGATCTTAGAGCGGCACCCGAAGCTGGCACCCCTGTGACAAAGAAAAGTGAGTGCTTTTTGAAAGTCTTAAAGGGACAGGGATGCCACAGCTGGACGGAAGCATTCTGGGTGACAGTCCAGAAGCTGGAAATTCCAGGGAACTCCGGGCACACTAAACCCCTGGGCAACAGCTCTGAGACACCTCACAGAGGTAAACAACCAAACAGCAACCCGTCCATTACCCCTCCGGGGCCCCGCCAAAACAGAGCAACAGTCTGAGGCTAGCCACACCCACAGCAAGGGAGCTTCCTCCAAACCAGCCGGGCAAGATACAGAGACCCAGTCTACACACAATTGCCCAACACAAGCCACTAGGGGTCGCAGTTGTCCCAGTAAAGACGCCAGGAGCAAGTGGAAAGCCTTAGCTCTCCCAGCTGACAGAAAGCCAATAGCTCACCACTGCACCTATCAACATGAAAAGGCAAAAAAATTTGATTCAGATAAGACTAACCCAGACAGCTTTGACATCTGCTACATCTTCCCCTGAAAAGAAACCCGGGGAGACAGATTTAACCAGACTTTTTAAAAACAAAAGTCATAACCATGCTGATGGACTTGCAGAGAAATATGCAAGAACTAAGGATGGAGAATACACAAGCTCTGGAAGGACTTCAAAACAGAATGGACGAGATGCAAGAGACCATTAATGGACTAGAAAACAAGAGAACAGGAATGCAGAGAAGCGAATGCAGAGAGAGACAAAAAGATCTCGAGGAATGAAATAATTTTAAGAGAACTGAGTGACCAATCGAAACGGAAAAATATCCACATTATAGGGGTACCAGAAGAAGAAGAGAGAGGAAAAAGGGATAGAAAGTGTCTTTGAAGAAATAATTGCTGAAAACTTCCCCAAACTAGGGGAAGAAATGGCCTCTCAGACCACAGAGGTACACAGAACTCCCATGACAAGGGATCCAAGGAGGGTAATACCAAGACACATAATAATTAAAATGGCAAAGATCAAAGACAAGGACAAAGAATTAAAAGGCAGCCAGAGAGAAAAAAAAGGTCACCTACAAAGGAAAACCCATCAGGCTATCATCAGACTTCTCAACAGAAACCCTACAGGCCAGAAGAGCATGGCATGATATACTTAATGCAATGAAACAGAAGGGCCTCGAACCAAGATTACTGTATCCAGCATGATTATCATTTAAATATGAAGGAGGGATTAAACAATTCCCAGACAAGCAAAAGTTGAGGGAATTTGCCTCCCACAAACCACTTCTACAGGCATCTTACAGGGACTGCTCTAGATGGGAGCACTCCTAAAAACAGCACAGAACAGAACACCGAACATATGAAGAAGGGAGGAGGAGGAATAAGAAGGGAGAGAAATAAAGAATCATCAGACTGTGTTTATAATAGCTCAATAAGTGAGTTAAATTAGACAGTAAGATAGTAAAGAAGCTAACCTTAAACCTTTGGTAACCACAAACTTAGAGCCTGTAATGGCAATAAGTACATACCTTTCAATAACCACCCTAAATGTAAATGGACTGAATGCACCAATCAAAAGACACAGAGTAATAGAATGGATAAAAAAGCAAGACCCATCTGTATGCTGCTTACAAGAGACTCACCTCAAACCCAAAGACATGCACAGACTAAAAGTCAAGGGACGGAAAAAGATATTTCATGCAAACAACACAGAGAAAAAAGCAGGTGTTGCAATACTAGCATCAGACAAAATAGACTTCAAAATAAAGAAAGTAACAAAAGATAAAGAAGGACATTACTTAATGATAAAGAGCTCAGTCCAACAAGAGGATATAACCATTATAAATATATATGCACCCAATACAGTAGCACCAACATATCTGAAACAGAACTAAAGGAGGAAATAGAATGCAATGCATTCATTCTAGGAGACTTCAACACACCACTCACTCCAAAGGACAGATGCACCAGACAGAAAATAAGTAACAACAGAGAGGCACTGAACAACACACTAGAACAGATGGATCTAATAGACATCTACAGAACTCTACATCCAAAAGCAATAGGATACACATTCTTCTCAAGTGCACATGGAACATTCTCCAGAATAGACCACATACTAGGCCACAAAAAGAGCCTTGGTAAATTCCAAAAGATTAAAATCCTACCAACCAACTTTTCAGACCACAAAGGCATAAAACTAGAAATAAACTGTACAAAGAAATCAAAAAGGCTCACATACACATGGAGGCTTAACAACACACTCCTAAATAACCAATGGATCAATAACCAAATCAAAATGGAGATCCAGCAATATATGGAAACAAACGACAACAACAACACTAAGCCCCAACTACTGTGGGATACAGCAAAAGCAGTCTCAAGTGGAAAGTATATAGCAATCCAGGCATATTTAAAGAAGGAAGAACAATCCCAAATGAATGATCTAATGTCACAATTATCAAAATTGGATAAAGAAGAACAAAAGAGGCCGAAGGTCAGCAGAAGGAGGGACATAATAAAGATCAGAGAAGAAATAAATAAAATTGAGAAGAATAAAACAATAGCAAAAATCAATGAAACCAAGAGCTGGTTCTTCAAGAAAATAAACAAAGTAGATAAGCCTCTAGCCAGACTTATTAAGAGGAAAAGAAAGTCAACACAAATCAACAGAATCAGAAAAAAGAAAGGAAAAATCATGATGGATGCCACAGAAATACAAAGAATTTTTAGAGAGTACTATGAAAACCTACATGCTAACAAGCTGGGAAATCTAGGAGAAATGGACAACTTCCTAGAAAAATACAACCTTCCAACACTGACCAAGGAAGAAACACAAAAGTCAAACAAACCAATTATGAGCAAAGAAATTGAAACACTAATCAAAAAACTACCCAAGAACAAAGCACCCGGGCCGGACGGATTTACCTCGGAATTTTATCAGACACACAGAGAAGACATAATACCCATTCTCCTTAGAGTTTTCCAAAAAATAGAGGCGGGAATACTCTCAAACTCATTCTATGAAGCCAACATCACCCTAATACCAAAACCAGGCAAAGACCACACCAAAAAAGAAAATTACAGACCAATATCCCTGATGAATGCAGATGCAAAAATACTCAACAAAATATTAGCAAACCGAATTCAAAAATATATCAAGATTATCATACACCATGACCAAGTGGGATTCATCCCAGGGATGCCAGGACGGTACAGCATTTGAAAATCCATCAACATCATCCACCACATCAACAAAAAGAAAGACAAAAACCACATGATCATCTCCATAGATGCTGAAAAAGCATTCAATAAAATTCAACATCCATTCATGATAAAAACTCTCAACAAAATGGGTATAGAGGGAAAGTACCTCAACATAATAAAGACCATATAGGATAAACCCACAGCCAACATCATACTGAACAGCAAGAAGCTGAAAGCTTTTCCTCTGCGATCGGGAACAAAACCAGGATGTCCACTATCCCCACTGTTATTCAACATAGTAGTGGAGGTCCTAGCCACGGCAATTAGACAAAACAAAGAAATACAAGGAATCCAGATTGGTAAAGAAGAAGTCAAACTGTCACTATTTGCAGATGACATGATATTGTACATAAAAAAAAACCTAAAGACTCCACTGCAAAACTACTAGGACTAATATCGGAATTCAGCAAAGTTGCAGGATACAAAATCAACACACAGAAATCTGTGGCTTTCCTATACACTAACAATAAACTAATAGAAAGAGAAATCAGGAAGACAATTCATTCACAGTAGCATCAAAAAGAATAAAATACCTAGGAATAAACCTAACCAAGGAAGTGAAAGACCTATACCCTGTAAACTACAAGACATTCTTAAGAGAATTTAAATAGATCACTAACAAATGGAAACTCATCCCATGCTCTTGGCTAGGAAGAATTAATATCGTCAAAATGGCCATCCTGCCCAAAGCAATATACAGATTTGATGCAATCCCTATTAAATTACCAACAACTTTCTTCAATGAACTTGAACAAACAGTTCAAAAATTCATATGGAAACCCCAAAGACCCCAAATAGCTAAAGCAATCCTGAGAAGGAAGAATAAAGTGGGGGGAATCTCACTCCCCAACTTCACGCTCTACTACAAAGCCACAGTAATCAAGACAATTTGGTACTGGCACAAGAACAGAGCCACAGACCAATGGAACAGAATAGAGACTCCAAACATTAACCCAAACATATATGGTCAACTAATATTCGATAAAGGGGCCATGGACATACAACGGTGAAATTACAGTCTCTTCAACAGATGGTGCTGGCAAAACTGGACAGCTACGTGTAAGAGAATGAAAATGGATCACTGTCTAACCCCATATACAAAAGTAAATTCAAAATGGATCAAAGACTTGATGTAAGTCATGAAACCATAAAAGTCTTAGAAGAAAACATAGGCAAAAATCTCTTAGACATAAACATGAGTGACCTCTTCTTGAACATATCTCCCCGGGTAAGGGAAACAAATGCAAAAATGAACAAATGGGACTATATCAAGCTGAAAAGCTTCTGTACAGCAAAGGACACCATCAATAGAACAAAAAGGTATCCTACAGTATGGGAGAATATATTTGAAAATGACAGATCTGATAAAGAGTTGATATCCAAAATATATAAAGAGCTCACAGACCTCAACAAACAAAAAGCAAATAATCCAATTAAAATATGGGCAGAGGAGCTGAATAGACAGTTCTCTAAAGAAGAAATTCAGATGGCCAACCAACACATGAAAAGATTCTGCACATCGCTTGTCATCAGAGAAATGCAAATTAAAACCACAATGAGATATCATCTCACACCAGTAAGGATGGCTACCATCCAAAAGACAAACAACAACAAATGTTGACGAGGTTGTGGAGAAAGGGGAACCCTCCTACACTGCTGGTGGGAATGTAAATTAGTTAAACCATTGTGGAAAGCAGTATGGAGGTTCCTCAAAATGCTCAAAATAGAAATACCATTTGACCCAGGAATTCCACTTCTAGGAATTTTCCCCAAGAATGCAGCACTCCAGTTTGAAAAAGACAGATGCACCCCTATGTTTATCACTGCACTACTTATAATAGCCAAGATATGGATGCAACCTAAATGTCCATCAGTAGATGAATGGATAAAGAAGATGTGGTACATATACACAATGGAATATTACTCAGCCATAAGAAAAGAACAAATCCTACCATTCGCAACAACATGGATGGAGCTAGAGGGTATTATGCTCAGTGAAATCAGCCAGGAGGAGAAAGACAAGTACCAAATGATTTCACTCTTATGTGGAGTATAAGAACAAAAGAAAACTGAAGGAACAAAACAGCAGCAGAAGCACAGAACCCAAGAATGGACTAATAGTTACCAATGGGAAAGGGACTGGGTAGGATGGGTGGGAAGGGAGGGATAAGGGCCGGAAGAAAAGAAAGGGGGCATTACGATTAGCATGTATAGTGTTGGGGGGGCACAGGGAGGGCTGTGCAACACAGAGAATACAAGTAGTGATTCTACAGCTTCTTACTATGTTAAAGGACAGTGACTGTGAACTTGGTGACAAGTAGTTATTTTACAGCATCTTACTATGTTGATGGACAGTGACTGTGAACGGGGATGTGGGGGGGACTTGGTTAAGCAGGGAGTCTAGTAAACATAATGTCCTTCATGTAATTGTAGATTAATGATACCAAAATTTTAAAAAATGGAACACTTGGAGATAGAATCTTTTCATACATAAAACTCATACTTGTCTTAAAAAATAACTAAGGTATGTCAGCATTACAATAAAGTAATATTAAGAGCACCATCTAATATACTGGTGTGTGCCCAATGGGGATAAGAATGTGCATGTTACCAAGGCTTAGACTGTTCAGGGCAACACATCTGTCAAGTTACTGGCTCTGTCCCCTTGGATTCTAGACCGTCTCTACTGAAATGAAGTTAATTTCCACCTCAAGGGGTTTTTATAAAGAGACATGGCAAATAACTCATCCTCTGATAGGTAGGTTATATATAATCAATGTTAGCCTTTTTATTCAAACATAAGTATCTATTAAAAAATATAAACATGAATCACACAATGGAAAATGTTAGGTAACTATCTTTTCCACTCTACTTCCTCACTAAGTGTACCCCAATTATTTCAAGGATCTCTTTTTGTCTGGTTGTTTATGTGACTTGTAATTTTATTTCATTTTCAGGATGTGCATAGGAAAGGGCAAGAGACTGACCTAGCCCACAGGCCACAGGTTAAAGTCTTCTCAGGGCCTTGGGGATCAGTTCCCAACTCACACGGCTGGGATGTGAGACAGAGCTGCTGCAATCCTGCCGCAGTGCTGAGGAGAACGAATCTTCAATCTTTGAGCTGGGGATAGCAGGGAGAACAGTGGGTCCTTGATCCCCCTGTTGAGTTACATAACCAATGAAACCTCACCCCTACTTGGGAATATGCAATTATTCAAAGCAGAGATTCTCTATTGTTTGAATCTCTCTTGTGCCTTTTTTATCACACCTCTATAGGCTGATTACATAGACAACTGGGGTGCTCATGCTTATATGTAAACATATTTTATGATCTCAGTCTATGATTACAAGTCATTAATAGGATACTATATATTTATGGAAACTACATATTTGTGGAATAAAAATAACCAGCACTTCTCAAATGCTCACTGTAATTCACTTATTTCTTGCAATCAATTTATGAGGTAAGTACATCTTAGTCCCATCTTAGAGATGGATCAACTAAGGCCCACAGTAGTCAGGTAATTTTTCCAAGGACACAGAATTATTAACTTGGGGAGCCACAACTAAATTCAGACAAACTGGCTCTCCTACTGTGAAAGCAGTATTATCAAAAAAATAGCATTAAAATAAACTTAGGCCATCAGTAATATTAATTGCTGGCCAGATATCTAAGAAAATTTACTGTCCAATTACATGCAATTATGAGAGCTAGTTTAATTACATCAAGACAGCTCTTCATCTGGTCACTGTTGAAGACCATATGGCCAGATAAAAGACTTAATCTTTCCTAAAAGATTTAATCACATTTAGCTTAACTTAATCAACAACTTGATCTTTAACAACTTTAAGTTTTAGGTCATTTATTCCCAATTCTTAAAATCTGACTTTAGTACGTGATTTTGATGTATAGTGTTCCTGGGTACCTCCACTTCAGGTAATTATGTATGGCATTCACTTTTCAAATGTGTCAGGATAATGGCCCTTCCCTATCGGCATAAGCCTACAACATTAACTGGATCAACAGGTTAGGAGGTAGCAGGGGGGGACAGGATTCACATTATCATAATTGGTTTTTCATGATTTGTCCCACTTTCTAAATGGCAAAAACAAAAACAAAAATCATCATTCAACCACTTTTCCACCTTATCAGAAACAAAGTAGCAGTCTTGATTTTTTAATGATTAAACATAGTCTAATGAACTGACCGTTGACAATCCTACTCAACACCAGTGATCCAGGGCCACCCCAAGGAGAGTAGAAAGAGAGCAGTTCTACGATTCAGGGTCCAGGGCTCAGCCAACAGCCCCTGACATGGGAGTGAGGAACAATATCCAGCCCTAAAACACCACAGCACACAATGAAATTTTCTATTTTGCAAAAAGTCCTTAACTTTTTTTACCCAGAGGTTGACAGAGCTTTTGCATTCCTCTAGGTGATGTGGAACAGCATGAAGTGCCTCTGTGGTATATTCCTATACAAGCCATTAGAAGCATCTGCAAGACTGGAAAACATGCATCCTTCTGGAGGCCTAATCTATCGCAAAACACAGATCTTGACTAATTCCAAAATCAGATTAAAATCCTTAAAAACTAGGTCATGGTCATAACCTGGTCCTTTCAAAGGGCAAGTGTAAAGATATCCATGGGGCCTGGGGGAGGGGACAAGATGGAGGAGACGCAGGGTGTAATGAGGAAAATGTATGGTAAACACATTCCTTGGGAAATGCAGTGAGAACACCTGACCAAAAATGGTAGAGAAAGTGGTGTCAAAAGAATTATAATGCAAAAGTTACTGTGTGTAAGCAAAAGACAAAAGAAAAAGAGATTAATGAGTCGTGTTTTCTCTTTCCTAAATGCATGTTTCCTTTTACAATGGAAAATATCACATAAGTGTCCCACATTCACTTATAATATTCTATGTAGATATTAATTAAACAAATTAATCCAAGTGTCTTTGTAGTTGGCACCTGCCCTTCCTGCAGCAGGCCAAATTACAAGGGCTGATCAGACTGCCAATATTGCTTTGAAACAAGAAAATATCTTTAACTATCATTATCAAAACTCTGTTTTGAAAGTTACTATTTTCATGGGTAAAAATAAAACATTTCTAAAACTGTTCAGATATATCCAGGATTTTTTTAAACGTATTTTAGGGTAAAATTTAATTTATTTATATTCACTTCCTCTGTAAAGACTTGGAAATAAAGAGTAATATTGACTAATTAAGAATGACTGCTACACAGAAAACTAATAACAGGAAATACAATTTATAGCTGTTAGTATAGTACACCACTCAAAGAAAACACGAGGTTAATGAGATCTTGCTGAGCCAACCTTCCCTGGGAGGAGGATTGCTAGTTAATGTGCAGTGGAGAAAAAAGATAGTCAACAAAGTGTGAATATCAGCATCAATAAGATATTTCTATTACACTGTACTGATACAGTATGTGCTCTGAAATGTAATACTAATCGAACAATTCTTTTAAATGTCAATATAGACAAGCACCTATTTCAAAAATAACGATAAAGAAATGAAGACTCTTAAATTAAAATGTTAACCAGGTGTGTCTGTGGATATGTATTTGTATATTTGAATGTTTGCTTAGGTGTAATGTATACCATTAGGATTATAAAATTTTAACTCATCAAGTCATTTCTGATATAGTTTTAAATGTTAAGAAAACTGTGTCTTTGGGCAGCATTTTCTTTTTAGAGATACAACTTAACATTAAATAAATGGTCTAGTCAGAATTGGAAGCATTCAGAGGTTAAATTCAGCCAAGAGTTCTGCTTATAAATCATTAATTACAAGTACAGAGAGATGCAAACATCAGTTACACATTTTGACAATTTAATCTAATTTAAATATCTTCAGGCTTTTAAAGTAGTAACAGCATTATTCATTTAAACAATAAGATAACAATAGGAGACGAGAAACCAGCAGTTACAGCTGGACACTAAGCTATCAATATTTACCAAGAAGCCCTGTGCAATAGACCTGACAGTAACATTTACAGATTTATGCTCCAGCCATCTGTCCTCAGAACTGTGTGATGTGAGTAATTGTTACAGGATATAGCTAGCAAGCACAATTAGTTGACTACAGGGCACATGTTACAGAGTCCTATACCTAACAAAACATACCAAGTTCTGTCCATCTACCGCAGAATTCCTGACAAGTAGCTAAGAGGAAGGGGAAACCACTGTCTCCCACTCCTTTTGTGTTTCTCTTCCTGTGGGAAAATCAAATACACTTGCTCTCTTATATCTCCCTCCAGACTTCATCTGTAACCACCCTGAGCAACACTCAAGTCTGTTACTAATGGTTCCCTGTGAACAGAGGAGTTTTAGTAACTGCCTTCCAAAAATTTGCATTTATCTCACTTGTATTACCACTGGACATGAAAGTTCAATCAAAATTCACCCAAATGAAATTAGTGTCACAAATGTGAATAACATTCTCCACCATGATGATTACACTTTCATATTCAACCAATATTATAGTAATGTTTCCATTACTGGCAAATGAGACACCCCTGAAGAGGCTTTAAATCATTTTTATTTTAAATACTTTCGTTACAGATCCAAACCTTGTTCATTCTGGAGGTATCTATGCAGTAAAAAAGAAAACTGGTCTCTCTGATAACTGTATGAAAAGACACAAATCATAGTAGAAGATTTTAAAGAAATAAAAGGTAAAAACAAAAGGGATTTTAAAAAAGAAACTTAGAGATTATTTTCATAAGTAATTAAATTCGAAGTCTAAGAAAATACCATGATAATAATATAATAGTCACACAACTAAAGGGTGGCAAGGTGGGGGCAGGGGCACACTGACTCTTTTCTCAGATGCAGCAATTTGCCACTTAAAGAACACAGACACTGGAGTCAGACAGATAGGAGGGAAATTCTGCTCCCAACTTGCTCACTGTTTGTCTTCAGGCAAATGAATCCCTGAGTTTCAATTCACACAACTGCAAAAAGGGTGCATGTGAATGTCAACTGCCCAATTCCTTTTCCTAAGAGTATTGAATATGAAATACTTCATCTGACACAGACTTAATGACACTTATAGTGTGTATTACCATCTCCAAATAAAAACATTAGCAAAGCCATCCAAAACAAAGAATCACTCCTTAGCATGAGTAATAATTATTAGATATTAATATTCAAATCCAAAATTATCACACTCTTCCAAAGTCCTCTCCATACTACCTAAAAATACACAAAAAACTTCTTAAATGGGAGGTAAACAGTATTTTATAAATAATAATCTAAGGAATAACTGTACTTTCCTTTGCAAAAAATCATGTGTAGACAGATCTTCCTCAGTGAGCAAACAGTAACCAACCATTAGCCAAGGGCAAAATAAGGAAAGCTTCACTGCATCAATGTTGAAACATCAGCATATTGTAACTGCAGAGGAATGGAAAATCATTCTGTAGAAGAATGAGACTTGAAGAGTAGCAGATAATATTACCATTAAAAAAAATTTACACAAGACCTTTATTTTGGTTTTGGTTTTGGTTTTTAAATGTTTTTAAATGATGAGGGAGAAATGACTCACGAGAAAATCTGCAATGCTTAAATATAACACTGGGTTACCAATGACAATACCTTTTTTAAAAAATCAAAACAAGTCAACATCATTAAATGCCACACAAACTTACAGGAAAATTATATGAACACAAAAAATGATGAAACTAAAGTCATCTGTACCTGTTTAAATGAACATCTCCTGACCATTGCTTAAGCACGCCTTTCCTTCCTATTCAGACAACTAGAAACAATAAGTAAAATTATGAATATTTTCCATATCATTATTAAAGATATTGCTAACACAAAAAACAGGAAGAGGTTAATTCCAATACCACCAATAGATGTTTTTACTTATCTCAAGCCAGAGACAAATAATAGGCTTGGATGAAATTTTCTACAAGTAGGAATACGAAATAAAACACATGAATCGAACCCTATATTAAGTAAAGAATCTTCAGTTTTGAATTCCAAAAGTTATTTCCTCTCATAGTGATAGCCAAAATACTAAAAAGTATAGTCAAAATCCTACCACTTTTTGAGTTATTTTACAAACACAATACAGTCAGCTACCTTGATTTACAACACTGCTTAGCAATATTTTTCTTCTCAGTAATGAAGGCAGGAAAGGGCAGGGGAAACACAAAGGACTATGGAGGCATAATGGACTGTTTTTGTATCCATTCAAAACTCCAAGGATACTGAAGTCCCAAATTATGAAGGGGGCATGGTAATTTTTTCTTACTGGACAAATATGCATTAAAATCTCTTCTCTTTAGATATTAAAGTGTTCACATGTGGGATTCAACAAAAGGTAATAACACAAAAACAGGTTTATTCATTTTTGAATCCTAAAGCCTCCATGAGCAAAGGGACAAAGCTTGGCCTGCACGTGGGACCAAGGATGTGCCTTCCTCCTGCCAATGTAGACTAAAGTTTAAATGCACCAGCAATCTTTACAGTTTTAGAAGTTACTGAAAACTTGATTATTGGGCTTAAAGATGGCAGTGTGAGAAGTGAGAAAGAAACCTCTTTCCAAAACTACTTATAATACGAAAATACAGCAAATACAACTAAGAGTGAAAAAGCGACAGGAAAGAAGACTGCGACAGGCAGTAAAGAGATGGGGTAAAGAGATGACCTCAAGGAAAAGGGTATACCAAAGCTCCAATCGTCAGGACCCGAGCCCTGCCCCCACCAAAGTTCACCGGTGGGAGGAAGAGAAATGGAACAGGAGAGAATACCCAGCCCTGCAAAACTCCTCCAGGAGCATGAACCCACATTACATGGTGCTCTGGAGATCGGTGCAGTTAGAAAGCAAAAAAAAAAAAGAGTAATCAGAGAGACAGAGATTCCAGCCACTTGTGGAGAACAGGTACCCACAACCAACCACTCTGGGACAAAAGAAAGGCAGGCACTTTGAAAGACTTATCAAAAGTGAGAAGGTAGCTAAAGGGGCAAGGACTACACAGAGCTTGCTGCTCAGGAGAAAGGACAAGGTGGACAAAATCATCCCAGTGCACTCAGCCCAGCAGGTTGGGAACTTTCAGGAGCGTCAGGCAATCCATCCGCATGGCTGGCAACACAGATCCAAGGCCTCCACTGTGATATGCAGCCTGGCACTCCTTCTTCCCAGCTGGCACCAGTTAGCAAACCTGCAGCCCCTACTATCATGCCACACATACCGGAGGGCATCTGCGCCTACCACAGCTACAGGGGCATAATGCAGATGGTGCTCCCTGCACACAAGGTCCACTGGCCCTAGCAGTGGAAGAAAGCACTGCAGCTGGGAAGCAGGAAAGAACCATTTCCTCCAGGCAGGTCTGCTGCAACCCCTGCCATCACACCAGATGCTGGGAATAAAGAGAGCAGAGTTTCTGGGCAGTAGAAGGCAACACGTACACAAAGTTATTATTCCATATTATTCATTACAAATAAGAAATGGCTAAAGAAATTTGTGCAAACCAAAATCCTACAAACACGAGTAAGAGGTCTCAATGAAACTGAAATAACCATTTTTCTTCATAAAGATTTCAAAATAAAAATTATAAACATGCTCACAGAGCTACAGAATAATACTCAAGATCTCAAGGGCAACTTCAAGAAAGAGATAAAAACTGTGAAAAATACAGAATACAGTATCTGAAATGAAATATACAATGGAGGGATTTAAAAGCAGGTTAGAGGAGGTAGAGGAGATGGTAAATGGAATATAAATTAGAAAACAGGAATACAAAGAAGCTGAGACACAGAGAGAAAAATGGATTTCTAGGAATGAAAGAATAACAAGAGAACTCTGCAACCAATCCAAACAGAAGAATATTCACATTATAGGGGTACCAGAAGAAGGAAAGAAAGAAAAAGGGATAGAAAGTATCTTTGAGGAAATAACTGCTGAAAACCTTTCCAATTTGGGGAAGTAAATAGTCTCCCAGGCCATGGAGGTGCACAAATCTCCCAACACAACAGACCCAACAAAGACAACACCAAGGCATATAATAATTGAAATGGCAAAGATCAAGGACAAAGACAGAGTATTAAAAGCAGTCAGAGAAACAAGAAGATCACATATACAGGAAAACCCATCAGGCTATCATCAGACTTCTCAGCAGAAACCTTAAAGGCCAGAAAGAAGTGCAATGATATATTTAATGCAATGAAACAGAAGAGCCTCCAGCCAAGAATATTCTACTCCACAAGATTATCATTTGAATTTGAAGCAGGAATTAAACAATTCCCAGATAAGCAAAAGTTGAGGGAATTTACCTCCCACAAAATGTCTCTAGAGTGTATTTGGGAGGGACTACTCTAGATGGAAGTACTGCTAAGGTTAAATAGCTATCACCAGAGAAAATAAAAGAAAAGTAAAGGAAGCAGGCCAATTACCAAGCAAATGCAAAAATAAATCAACTACCCAAAAAGTCAGTCAAGGGATACACAAAGAGTACAGAATATGATACCTAATATATAAAGAGAGGAGGAGGAAGAAAAAGAAGAGAGAAAAAAACAAAGAACCTTTAGATTGTGTTTGAAACACAGTACTCCCTGAATTAAGTTAGACTGTTAAGTAGCAAAAAAGCTGCCCTTGAACCTTTAGTAAATACAAATCTAAAGACTGCACTGTCAGTAAGTACATATCTATCTATAATCATCCTAAATGGAAATGGACTGAGCACCAGTCAAAAGACAGAGACCTAATGAAAGGATTAAAAGAAGACCCATTTCTATGCTACAAGAGACTCACTTCAAACCCAAATACATACATAGACTAAAAGTAAAGAGATGTAAAAAGATATTTCATCCAACTAACAGGGAGAAAAAAGCAGGAGTTGCACTACTTGTATCAGACAAAATAGACTTCAAAACAAAGAAAGTCACAAGAGACAAAGACGGACATTACATAATGATAAAGGGTCAATCCAACAAAAGGATATAACCATTATAAATACCTATGCACCCAACAGAGGAGCACTGAAATATGTAAAACAAATACTAACAGAATTAAAGGAGAAAATAGAATGCAATGCATTCATTTTAGGAGACTTCAACACACCACTAACTCCAAAGGACAGATCAGCCAGACAGAAAATAAATTAGGAGAAAGAGGCACTGAACAACACGTTAGTACAGATGGACCTAACAGACACCCACAGAACACTCCACACAAAAGCAGCAGGATACATATTCTTCTCAAGTGCACATGGCACATTTTCCAGAACAGATTACATACTAGGCCACAAAAACAGCCTCAGTAAATTCAGAAGGATTGAAACTGTACCAATTGGCTTCTCAGTTCACAAAGATATGAAACTAGAAATAAATTGTGCAAAGAAAACAAAAAGCCCACAAACACTGGAAGCTAAAAAAGGTGCTCCTAAATAATCAGTGGATTAATGACCAAACAAAAACAGATCAAGCAATATATGGAAACTAATGACAACAATAATTCAACATCACAAAATCTGTGGGACACAGTGAAGGCCATGCTAAGACGGAAGTATATTGCAATACAGGCCTACCTCTGGAAAGAACAATCCCAAATGAACAGTCTAAACTCACAATTAACAAAACTAGAAAAAGAAGAACAAATGAGGTCCAAAGTCAGTAGAAGGAGAGACATAATAAAGATTAGAGCAGAAATAAATAAAATCGAAAAAGTAAAACAATAGAGAGAATCAATGAAAGCAGGAGCTGGTTCTTCGAGTAAATAAACAAAATAGATAAACCCTTAGCCAGACTTATCAAGAAAAAAAGAGAGTCTACACACACAAGCAGAATCAGAAATGAGAAAGGGAAAATCACTACAGACACCACAGAAATACAAAGAATTATGAGAGAATGCTATGAAAACTATATGGTAACAAACTGGATAACCTAGAAGAAATGGACAACTTTCTAGAAAAATACAACCTTCCAAGGCTGACCCAGGAAGAAACAGAAAATCTGAATAGACCAATTACCAGCAAAGAAATTGAACTGGTAATCAAAAAACTACCTAAGAACAAAATACTTGGACCAGATGGTTTCACCGCTGAACTTCATGAAACATTTAGTGAAGACCTAAAACCCAGCCTCCTTAAAGTTTTCCAAGAGGAGGGATACTCCCAAGCTCATTCTACGAGGCCAGCATCACTCTAATAACAAAACCAGGCAAAGATGCCACAAAAAAGAAAATTACAGACCTATATCCCTGATGAACACAGATGCAAAAATATTTTAAAAATATTAACAAACCGAATTCAGAAATACATTAAAAAGATCATCCATCATGATCAAGTGGGATTTACTCCAGGAATGCAGGGATGGTACAATATTCAAAAATCCATCAACATCATCCACCACATCCACAAATATAGGGACAAAATCACATGATAATCACCACAGATGGTGAAAAAGCATTGGAAAAAATTCAACATCCATTCATGATAAAAACTCTCAGCAAAGTGAATATGGAAGGCAAGTACCTCAACATAACAAAGGCCATATATGACAAACCAAAGCCAACAACATACTTAACCCAAAAAGCTGAAAGCTTTTCCTCTAAGATCAGAACAGGACAAGGATGTCCACTCTTCCCACTTTTATTCAACATAGTACCAGAGGTCATATCCAGGGCAATCAGAAAACACAAAGAAATAAAAGACATCCAGATTGGTAAGGAAGAAATCAAACTGTCCCTGTTTGCAGATGACATGATATTTTACATAAAAGAACCCTAAAGAATCCACCCCAAAACTAGCAGATCTAATATCTGAATTAAGCATAGTTACAGGATACAAAATTAATACACAGAAATCTGTTGCATTCCTATATAGTAATGATGAATGAGCAGAAAGAGAAATCAGGAAAACAATTCCATTCACAATTGTATCAAAAAGAATAATATACCTAGTAATAAATCTAACCAAGGAGGTGAAAGACCTATACCCTGAAAACTACAAGACACTCATGAGAGAAATTAAAGAAGATCCAAATAAATAGAAATACACCCAATGCTCATGGATAGGAAGAATTAATACTCTCAAAATGACCATCCTGCCTAAAGCAATCTACACATTCCATGCAATCCCTATCAAAACACCAATAGCATTCTTCAACGAACTACAACAAATAGTTCTAAAATTTATATGGAACCACAAAGACCCCAAATAAACAAAGCAATCCTGAGAAGGAAGAATGAAGCTGGGGGGATTATGCTCCCCAACTTCAAGCTCTACTACAAAGGCACAGTAATCAAGATAATTTGGTACTGACACAGGAACAGACCAAGCATATATGGCCAAATAATATATGATAAAGGAGCCATGCATATGCAATGGGGAAATGACAGCCCTTTCAACAACTGGTGTCTGCAAAATGGGACAGCTACATGTAAGAAAATGAAACTGGATTATTGTCTAACTCCATAAACAAAAGTAAACTCAAAATGGATCAAAGACCTGAATGTAAATTATGAAACCATGGAACTCTTAGAAGAAAACATAGGCAAAAATGTCTTGAATATAAAAATCAGCAACTTCTTTCTGAAAACATTTCCTTGAGCAGGGAAACAAAAGCAAAAATGAACAAATGCAACTACATCAAACTAAAAAGCTTCTGTACAGCAAAGGACACCATAAGCAGAATAAAAAGGCATCCTATACTACGGGAGAATATATTCATAAATGACATATACAACAATTGGTTAACATCCAAAATATATAAAGAACTCGTTTGCCTCAGCACCCAAAAAGCAAATAACCTGATGAAAATATGGGCAGAGGATCTGAACAGATACTTCTCCAAAAAAGAAATGCAGATGGCTAACAGGCACATGAAAAGATGCTCCACATTGCTAATTGTCAGGCAAATGCAAATTAAAACCATGAGATATCACCTCACACCAGTTAGGATGGTCAACATCCAAAAGACAAGGAACAACAAATGTTGGTGAGGATGCGGAGAAAGCGGGACCCTCCTACACTGCTAGTGGGAATGTAAATTAGTCCAACCATTGTGGAAAGCAATGTGAAGGTTCCTCAAAAAACTAAAAATAGATATACCATTTGACCACAGAATTCTACTCCTAGGAATCTACATAAGGAAAACAAGATCCCGGATTCAAAAAGACATAGTCACCCCTATGTTTACCACACCACTATTTACAATAACCAAGATATGGAAGCAACCTAAGTGTCCATCAGCAGATGAATGGTTAAAGAAGATGCGGTATATATACACAATGAAATATTACTCAACCATAAGAAGAAAACAAATCCTACCATTTGCAACAACATGGTTGGAGCTAGAGGGTATTATGCTCAGTGAAATAAGCCAGGCAGAGAATGACAAGTACTAAATGATTTCCCTTATTTGTGGAGTTTAACAACAAAACAAAACTGAAGAAAATACAGCAGTAGACTCACAGACTCCAAGAAGGGACTAGTGGTTACCAAAGGGGAGACATGGGTAGGTGGGGAGGGAGGGAGAAGGGGACTGAGGGGCATTAAGACTGGCACACATGGTGTGGTGGGGGTCATGGGGAAAACAGTGTAGCAGAGAAGACAAGTAGTGGTTCTGTGGCATCTTGCTACACTGATGGACACTGACTGCAGTGGAGTTGGTGGGGGGGACTCGATATTATGAGTGAATATAGTAACCACAATGTTGCTTATGTGAAACCTTTATAAGATTATATATTAATGATACCTTAAATAAATACATAAATACTCCACAGAGCTTTTGTTTATGTAGGGTATGGCTATTAGCAGTCTAGAAATGAATGCTTAGAAAGTTATGAAACACTAGAATAGACAAGCACATTGTCACACGCACCCTGTCAGAGCAATGATGTGACCAGACATTATGAAGCTTCTAGAAAAGTCCACTGTACTCTCTAGAGAGAACGAAAGTGAAATCTCAGATAACATCTTAGTATTATTATGAAAAGACCTCAGGAACCTCAAAGGAGTCCTAAGGACCCTAGACATCCCCAGACCACCCTGAGAACTACAGGACTAGAGAATCATGTGTCTTGTTGCTCATCAGCCATAATCCTCCTGTATCAGTAAGTGGTAGGGGCAAAAGCAGGCATGTGAAGCCCCTTTAGCAAAGTTTTTTAAAAAGCATTTCAACTGATTAAAAGTTTAGCAAACATTTATATTTCGAATATTAAATTTCCTCCTTTGGAGTGGCTGGGAGGATATTAATGATTAATACAGATGGTGATATCAAAAGATTGATGATGGTGATATGAGCAGCTAACATTTATACTTCACTTAGCATACACCAAGCATTGTTCTCAATCTTTTACATATATAATTTATTTGGTCTTTACAACTCTATGAGGGAGCATTAAGCAATGCAAATCAGCTACTATAAAACATAAACAGTTGCAAGGCTTCCTCTTCAGCGTGAGGTAGCAAAGCTGACCATAACTTCAAATGACAAAAGCAAAAATCTTACATATTTGGGAAATAGAGCAAACGACACATCAAAGAATAAAAAACCAAAAGAAAAGATGGAACTGAAACTTTTGTTGAGAAAAGCAATGGTTGTTTCAATTAAGAATGCTAATGCCCCTAGGATAATTGAAACATCAGTTCAACTTTTTGGAACACTGGATTGTGAATTACTCTCTCATTTAATGTAGGAATTCATATTTGGACCAACTTGATATGTACCACTTATACAAGGTTAGCTATTTAAGTAAACAACATTTGTTTGTTTGTTTCAAAGTTAACTAATAGGGAAAACAATACAGGACTCTAGATTTAGTGAGAATGCAAGCAAATATCATTATGCTCTATACAGTAAGAAAGTATTGGCCTTGCACTGCCCAAGCAATGAGAATTTCCACAAAGAAAAAATATTTCTCAAATTGTGATAAATATGAATATTTATGGAACCATGAATTACTGAAGCAAGCAACTATTAACTAACTCTAAATGCCTTCAAAAAAGTTTTTGATATCTTGAAAATATTGATGCTGTATGACAAATATTTGTTTTATTAACAAAACTAATTGATACAGGTATTTTTCCAAATAAGAATGTGATTTGAAAAAAACACAGTAAGAGTAAGGGGCACTACAATAAGCACTCACAGTATAGGTGGGTCACAGGGAACGTGGTACAGCAGGAAAAAGACAATGACTCCATAGCATCTTGCTAAGCTGGTGAACAGTGCTGCAATGGGCGGGCGTGGTGGGTGTGGGGGGACTTGATAATATGGGTGAATGTTGAAACCACAATGTTGTTTATGTGAAACCTTCCTAAGATTATATATCAATGATACTTGAATTTTAAAAAAACACAGAAAGGGGAGTTCAGATGAATTATTAAGTAGTGTCTGAGTTTCCCTTAGACTGACCAGCATCACATCTCGTTGCGACTTTGTTACTCTCGGTTAGTCATCTCTTATACAAGACTTCCTGAAATGATTTCTTTCTTTTAAGAAAAAAGATAGATAAAATCTACCAGCTGTAATTAAAAGTAAGCCATACTGAAGTTGTGTAATCTAATAATGCAATGTACGGCAAAATATTTAAAATGACGGTTATTTTATATCCTACTGGTATCCTAAAGGAATCACTTAAAGTTTTCTACTTTATCTAACATATTTTGTACCAAGGACATTATATCATACACTGGTATTGAGACAAGGACCGTGGGTACAGTCAGAGTAGGGTGAAGGCCTCTGGAAAAAGACCCTGTGGGGAAGTTGGGGTTCCTATGGCCAGGATCCTCACTGAACTTAAAACACCTGATGATGTAACTGGCCTGTTGCTGGGCTGTCGCTTCCACACCTTTAGGCAATAAGCTATTATTGTACTATATAGAGAGCTCAGCCCAGTGCTCTGGGCAGAGGCAGAGATGCTACTGCTCGACCAACCGTTGGAGAACAAGCCGGGTAATAAACCCTTTCACCCCAAAAAACGTTTTGCTGTCAATTTCTTTGGTCACACTGAATCCATAGTGAACTTGCCCAGGGCTGAAACCCATTGGCAAGACAGACCCCTACCAAAACTCCATATTAAACAATTAAACAAAGGCTGAGTCACATTAATTCTCTAAAGTAAAATATCAAACTAGGAATATAAGCATTCTTCAATGAAGATTAGTTAAAGCTAAAAAGCCAGAAATAACCTAGCCTGGAATGTTTGAACATCCCCCAGATAAGAAAGTACCTCAGCATAGCCCATGTCTTGTTTGTGTCAATTAAATAAAGCTATTGTAAAATTTACTTTAGCCTGCTAAGAAACCCAGTTTATCTTTAACTTTACCCAGATGCTGCTTTTCCTTCTTCAGTCCTAATCAAGTCAGTAACTCAGCTCACCTTGAAACCTAAACAAACAGCCTTGATTGATATACTCCCAAACCAAAAACACTGTTACTCTGAGAAAGGGTCAAAGCAGTAAAATGCTTAGGGTAACTCTGCAAAATAGTCCGGAAAACTGATAAGAAACTTAGTGTCTCTTCAAAGAGACCATCTAGTGGATCTACATCCCTAGCTCTTTGTCTCTCAACTACCTATGAATCCCCTAGACAACACACCACTACGGGCTCTCTTGTCCCCTCCTGGTGTGAGCCAGGAGCTCTGTCTGTCCTCTCACTGTATCTCTCAATAAAAGTCTCCCTGGCTCTCCTACTTTGACTGTTTGCTAAGTTCATTCTTCGACTCTGCAAACAAGAACCCCAGCATCAGTATTACAAATTTCAGAGGTTTAGTTAATGCTATAGTTAACATCAGGAATTTCAAGGATCTGTTACTTGTGGCTTAGAAGGAATTCAGAAAGTCAGCCTTACTGCAGTTTCTGAATTGTACTGGCATCATGCATATACTTTTCATAAAATGCCACCAGAAGTGTAACTTTAAACAAGTTCTTCACAAAGAGCTGTGTCACCTCCCCAGGGTGTTTTGACATTGTAAAGGTATTGTAAGGTCATGCTTGAACATTTACATTCTGGACTGATATTCTTATCATAAGTTATTTCCTTTGTATGTACCTTTTATTTTGATAAATCACTAATTAGCCTGTAATACATCCTATAAATGTTATTATTATGGATTAATAGATCCTATAATTTAAGTACATATAGTATATATATGTAATTAAAGTTCTTAATTCATCTATTTATTTTAGTTAGTTGGCTTAATCTTTATAAATTTCATCTCAGGATACCAAAAAGAAAAGTTTCAAACTATTTATTATAAAAAGGGGGTAGTAGGTCTAAGAATTAAAAACTACTAGTTGACCCTTGAACAGCTGAGAGTTGGGGCACCTACCCTCTACAGTTGAAAATCCTGTATAAGTTTAAACTCCCCAAAAATTTCACTACCAATAGCCTACTTACTTATAACATAAGCTGTTGATAACATAAGCTGTTAATTAACATGTATTTGGTATAGGTATTATACTGTATCTTGCAATAAAGTCAGCTAGAGAAAAGAAAATGTCTTCAAATCATTGCCAATCTCCAAAAAAACTTTTGACATATTAATTGAAAAAAATCTGCATATAAGTGGATGCACAGTTGAAACCCATGTTGTTCAAGGGTCAATGTACTTTAAACAAAAAAAAATTGTATGTTCTTGATGATCTCAATTGTGTCAAACCATCCTGAATTCCTCCTTCAAATTCACTGTCTCCTTAACAGACATCTGTTTTCCCAAGATTCTAACCTGATCATCATTAGATCAAGACATCTTGTCCATAATTCTTCATGTGTCCCCCAGGACCCTGAACACACAATGAGGCCTGATCCACTAATCCATGTCCTTACTACAAGAAGGTGTCTGGAAATCCTCAGCATTTTCCAAAAATCAAACACACATCCAAAAGTCAGAGTAATATGACTCCAAAACAAGACCTACCCTAATGAAACGATGGTGTAATATAGCTGAAAGCACATCAAAAACAGGCTCTGGAACCTTATTGAAGCCACTTTGTTTCCTCAAACAAAAAGTGAGGGAGTTAAGTTCAATTATTTACAAGACCATTCAGGGCTTTACAAAACTATGATTCCATGAATAAAGTCTTTCTGTCAGTGCTATTTTAGACAGAGAGTCACAAACCAAGACTTGGAGGCTCCCTCTCTCCTCCCCACAGGACAAATACTCTCTTACAAAACAACGATGACCTAGAGAACATCTATGAACTTCAGAATAAGAAAGATTTCCAAAGGTTTTGGGCAATAAATGTCTTCAGAGCCAAGTTCGTTGGCCACCATTCAGAGCCACCAGCCACTTGGGTACCACAGATACTGATGACTTTATTCAGAACAGTTTCTACAAGACTCCTGTATATAAACATATTCATAAAATGAGAAAGATTAATGAAATGTATTTTTAAAGAAACATAATTCTGTGAATGCACAAATTCTTAGCGAATCAGATTCTACATCCCAGAATATTTATTTGATGAGATCTCATAAAGGCTCTCCAACAGACTTCAAACCCTCAGGACATAGTTATTAAGTAGGAGGGGTTTTTTTCTCCTCCAAATTGGTTTTAAAGGAAAGCTTTGGTAGACATGGATGATCTTGGATCCCATCTTGTACTCATATACACAATGGACACACTCCATGGAATGTTGTGCAATCTGGAACACCCAGCTGGACACAAGAACTCCTGCCTCCAGACCTCCTAACTCAAAGCAGTGATGCTTTTCAACTGTGGCTGGGAATCGTAGCACCTGTGAAAAGTCAGGTATTTGGGTCTTTCTGAAGGAACAGGCCTGGGATGGACCTAGGTAGCTTTCTTTTCCACTGAATCAGAATCTACAAAGAGCAAGCCAGGGAGTGCACATGCCTTTTTCAAGCTCAGCAGGGGATTTTTATGTGGAGTCTTAAATACACATGACAGTATTAAAGATGCCTGGCAAGAAAGGAAAAAGTAGGCTCAATGGGAGTCCCTGAATAATAGTCCTTAAATAGACAAAAGACACTATGCTGTAAATACACAAGCTAGCTTAGGTGCTATAGAGCAACAAAGCTACAGATCCAAACAAAATGGCACTGCTTGCTTGCCTCTGGCCTCTCTTCCTTACTCCAATTCTTCCCATCCCTACCTCAGAGAGGTGTCTGCTTTACGTTTAACTTGCCCTTGTTAGCAGTGTCCCTGCTCATTTCAGCTTTTAAGAGCTTGTCATAGCCAGACCAGAAAATCTTTAGAAATGCATTCCAGTCAAACAGAATCATCAATAGACACACACATTGCATTCATTACTTTACATTTTAAGGCAAGAAATTTTTTGAAGACAACTATCTGACCAGAAGGTTGGGGTGGGAGGAGGAGGAGAAAAGAAAGAGACAAAAGCATTGTTTGTACAATATAAAATTAGGCAGATGGCAGAGGGTTTGCATTTTGTCCCGCTGCTCAGCCCCAATCTTGTGGGTCACTCTCCGACTGCACTAATCAGGACTCAACTGAAGGAGACGTCTGTGTGAATTCATTGGGAGCTAAAGACATCAGTAGGGAAAGTCTCCAAAACCCAAAGATAATCCTGTAAGCTGACCAGTGTCAAGATCTGAATACTAAAACATACCAACCCAAATTCAGGTACCTCTCTGATCATCTTAGTTTCAACGGGATGTATAATGGTAGTTTATCTGCATTGAATGCATAAACGAAATCTAGTTTTCACCTAAATCATACTCCCACTAAAACAACCTGTCATCAATTAATGTTGTCAGCAGTAAAACTCAATTTTCTCCTCTGCGTGTGAAGGTGAACGTACAGAACAGATTGATAATTCCCGTTGTGAGCGTAGCTAAGTGTTCCTAAGCAACACTGCTCCATCATCATCTCTGACAAAAACAAGGGAGAGTCTGAACTGCAGGCAGACAGAGCTCTGAATGCTAATGGCCAGGCGAGGAGGAACGCTGCATTATAAACTGGGGAGAAAACACAGGAGCTTGTAGCTGTAAATAAATTCCAATTAAAACTCAGTGTGCAGCTCATGTGGCTTATCCCAAGCCTACAGATGAAGCTCCTTCAGTGACTGTCCATTCATGTGAACCGGGATCATTAAAATACCTGTATTTTTAGCTTAGCAAATGATTCGTGTACGTTTTCTGGAAACTACTTAAGGGAAAAATCTTCCAAATATCTCCCTTTATTTGCTGTGGAATTTGTTTAATCCTCTTCGGAACGTTTAAACTGACAACATTCTTAAATTAGCATTTTTGTCCAGAGACCTTTCCAGTCTCACGCACAGAACCAGATGACAACCCAAATCAAAATTTAAAATGTTTCAAACAGCTGGCTGCTGACCGGCATGGGGCACAGCACAGCGAGTCCAATTTGAATGAGAACCAAGCATGCTTTCCTCTTCACACCTCTTTCCTTCTCTGGCCAAATCCATCATTCTATTGCTCTTGTAAAATGAGTATTATATGACTCATCTTTCCTGCCTATAAAATGGAAATGAGATATAATTTTTCCCAATAAAACTCCATAGAAGTACCAGAAAACTATATGTAATTTATATATTACATATAATTATATATTTTGTACATCATGCAATTACATAATTATATACACTATAATAAAATATGATTTATATATTATATATAATTTATATTAGTAATATAAATTTATATTATTTATATTAAATGCTTATATCAGAGATTTATGCTGTCCAAAGATATGAATCATCTAATGTGTCAGCTGATACTAGAATAAACTTTTTTTAACTGTAACACACTCTCAGAGTACTTCAACTACTACTCAATAAAAATCTCAAAAAATTTTTTCTAATTTTCAGAGAAAAAAATGTTTAATATTCTGGGCACCCTGCTATTTAGAGGAATTCTACAGAAATTTTTATAAATGAGCTATAATACTTCCATTATTAATTAAATCATTTATTTTTAAAATTCTTAAAACATGTCATTTTTCTTATCACAAATAAGAAGTTATTACCATGCCAATGAACATAAAATTACCAAAGAATACACTTTAAAATAGAAGAAGCAACTAATATTTTGTCAAGCACTGTGCTTATCACTCAGGTATAAGATCTCATTTTATACCTGACAGCTCTGAGGTGATGTAACAGATGAAGAGACGAGGCCCTAGGTGATCACATTATCAAGAACTTGGTGGACCCAGGATTCAAACCCAGGTTCCCTTGTCTACAGAACTGTCCCTTAACCAACTGTAGAGAAAATGGAGTTCGACAGCCAGGATTCTCACTCTGCTTGCCAGCTGCACTTGCACAATGCTCACAGGTGCAGGCTTACACACATATGGGCAATGAGTTATTACTTAATCTATATAAAGAGCTCCACCCAAGGCTCTGGGGCTGTGAGGCAACAGAGAGGCCCAGAGGCAGAGACCAGCTTGCTGCATGCAGACTTGCCCTGAGGCCGATGGGATTCTAGCACTTGACTTGCCACCATGAGAATAAAACCAGGTTTAGACCCTTTTACCTCAAGAACATTCTATGATCATTTTTCTGTCTCACCAATCCAGACTGAAATTTTCCAGGGCTTGAAACCCTCAGGCAAGACACCAACTCATACTCAATGTTCAACTTTTCAAATGTCTTCAAACCTTAAGGAAACATCAATTTTTTACATTTCTAAGAGTATTAGTATGTACTGAATTATGTACACTAATTAGAATTTTCTATGGGCAAACTTTATGTTCCAATTTCTCTGAATCAGTTCAGGCTATTCATGAGGAGGGGAAGAGGAAGCAGAGGCTAGTTCACTGACAAAAAATACTAGGAACTAAATAAATAATAGCTACCACTTTCAGTATTGAAAATAATTTAAAATCTCCCACTAAACATTCTTGGATAGAATATCAAAAAGTGATGTTTCCTAAAAACTGTAAAATAAGATTTATTTTTTCAAAGGTTGTATCTATTCCCCATACTGTTTACTAATCCTGGCTGTTATTTTTAACACCTATTCCAAATGCTTTCAATCACCCATATTTGAATTTTTTAACTTGAAATCATGATTAAGCCTCAGCACATGTTTATACCAGCAATTCAAAGAGTAAACAAAGATTACAGTAGTAGTGCCACTTGCAGACACAATGTGTCTATAAGATTCTATACAGTCAAAGAACAATAGCTACCAATAAAATGAAAGATATACTATTTGGATACAAATAGAATGGAATGTTATCAAGAAGGTTGACGAAATTACGTGCTGACTCAGAAGGTGACTCCTCCACCTCTCCCTGTCTGACTTAAGTGATCTAACACAGCTGTCAAATTTTAATTTCTAAGAAAATTAGAACACAGGGTATAAAAGTAATATTTTCTGTTTCAGCTTCTTTTTCCCCACAAAATACAGGTATCATGTTAAAAATCACATTACATACTTAAACTCATAATAAACATTCAATATCAAACATTTATTAATTCAAATACCTCTTAAAAAGTAATAGTTATTACATTTCTTAAATTACACATGGCATTTTAATATAAATTTAAATATATTAATACATATATTTAAATTATATCTAAATTAACATTGGGATTCTTGGAAAGACAGATCCTAAAATATTTTTTTAGTTTCTTAAAAAAAGGAAGCCATTTCATGGAGTTTTACAATTTCAGAATTATAAGAAAATAGTATTTTAATTCAACCTCTTGTTATATATGTGGAGATACTGAGGCCTCAAAAGATACATCGATTTGCCTGATTTAATACATTTACTTGAATAGGAAATCTTGAACTAAGATCCAGATCTTTGAGAAATTAGGACTTATTCTCTCCTGGTATACAGACCAACCTGATGAAAATACAGAGTGGGAAAGCAACACACAGCTGGGGGCCTGTAAGAGGCAGTGATAGGAAGGAGGGATTTCACTGGATAGAGATGAAAAACAAAATCTCACAATAAGATATTATGAATAATCCCTCAAGTCCCTAAAAACTACTATTTACCATGCTAGACAAGCGAAAATACGCAGGAGTTGATTCATGGGCTAACTAGAAGGCATTCTTTGTAACACAGCAAGCTGTTTTCACATTAGCTCTACAACTAATGGAATATAAAGAATAGAAAGCTGATATTAACTATTTAAAAACTTAGACCAAGCAACATGGCGGCGTGAGTAGGACAGTGGGAATCTCCTCCCAAAAACATATATATTTTTGAAAATACAACAAATACAACTAATCCTAAAAGAGAGACCAGAAGACACAGGACAACAGCCAGACTATATCCACTCGTGCGAGAGCCCAGCGCTTGGTGAAAAGGGTAAGATACAAGCCCCAGTCCGGCGGGATCCGAGCACACTTGCCCCCAGCTCCCGGCGGGAGGGAGAGGGAGCACAGAACTGCTACACACCCAGCCCCAGCCACCCACACCAGAGTGCAGACACAGTGCATGCATGGAGGGCTGAAAACTAGGGAAATAGGGGAGCAAGACCTCTGAGCGGGTTCCGAAGCTGATGCCCCTGTGACAAAGAAAAGCGAATGCTTTTTGAAAGTCTTAAAGGGACAGGGACATTACAGTTGGACGGAAACAACAAAGGTCACAGTCCAGTGGCTGGAAATTACACGGAAAACCAGGCGCACTAACCCCCTGGACAACAGTTTTCAGACCCCTCATGGAGGTAAACAGCCAAACAACCCTCCCCCCGTCCATCACCCGTCTGGGCGCTGCGAAAGCAGAGAAGCAGCCTAAGACAAGCGCTGCCCTCAGAAAGGGAGTTTTCTCCATATCGGCCGGGCAAGACACAAAGACCCAGTCTACATGCAATTACCCATCACAAGCCACTAGGGGTCGGAGATGTCCCAGTAAAGAAAGGCCAGTAGCAAGTGAAAAGTTTGGCGCTCCCAGCGGACAGTCAATAGCATCTGTCAACATGAAAAGGCAAAAAAATATGATCCTGACAAGAATAACCCAGACAGTTCCAGCATCTGCTACATCTTCCCCTGAGAAGGAACCTGGGGAGGTAGATTTAACCAGTCTTCCTGAAAAAGAATTAAAAACGAAAGTCATAACCATGCTGATGGACTTGCAGAGAAATATGCAAGAAGTAAGGAAGGAGAATACAGAAATAAAACAAGCTCTGGAAGGACTTCAAAACAGAATGGACGAGATGCAAGAGACCATTAATGGACTAGAAAACAGAGAACAGGAACAGAGAGAAGCTAATGGGGAGAGAGATAAAAGGATCTCCAGGAATGAAAGAATTCTAAGAGAGCTGAGTGACCAATCGAAAAGGAACAATATTCGCATTATAGGGGTGCCAGAAGAAGAAGAGAGAGAAAAAGGGATAGAAAGTGTCTTTGAAGAAATAATTGCTGAAAACTTCCCCAAACTAGGGGAAGAAATGGCCTCTCAGACCACAGAGGTACACAGAACTCCCATGACAAGGGATCCAAGGAGGGCAACACCAAGACACATAATAATTAAAAAGGCAAAGATCAAAGACAAGAACAAACTATTAAAGGCAGCCAGAGACAAAAAAAAAGGTTACCTACAAAGGAAAAACCATCAAGCTACCATCAGACTTCTCAACAGAAACCCTACAGGCCAGAAGAGAATGGCATGATATACTTAATGCAATGAAACAGAAGGGGCATAAAACCAAGACTACTGTATCCAGCACGAATATCATTTAAATATGAAGAAGGGATTAAACAATTCCCAGACAAGCAAAAGTTGAGGGAATTTGCCTCCCACAAACCACCTCTACAGGGCATCCTACAGGGACTGCTCCACATGGGAGCACTTCTAAAAAGAGCACAGAACAGAACACTGAACATATGAAGAAAGGAGGAGGAGGAATAAGAAGGGAGATAAATAAAGAATCATCAGACTGTGTTTATAATAGCTCAACAAGCAAGTTAAGTTAGACAGTAAGATACTAAAGAAGCTAACCCTGAACGTTTGGTAACCACAAACTTAAAGCCTGCAATGGCAATAAGTTCATACCTCTCAATAATCACCCTAAATGTAAAGGGACAGAATGCACGAATCAAAAGACACAGAGTAATAGAATGGATAAAAAAGCAAGATCCATCCATATGCTGCTTACAAGAAACTCACCTCAAACCCAAAGACATGCAGAGACTTAAAGTCAAGGGAAGGAAAAAGATATTTCATGCAAACAACAAAGAGAAGAAAGCAGATGTGGCAATTCTGGTATCAGACAAAACAGACTTCAAAACAAAGAAAGTAACAAAAGACAAAGAAGGACATTACATAATGATAAAGGGCTCAGTCCAACAAGAGGATATAACCATTATAAATATATATGCACCCAATACAGGAGCACCGACATACCTGAAACAATTACTAACAGAACTAAAGGAGGAAATAGAATGCAACGCATTCATTCTAGGAGACTTCAACACACCACTCACTCCAAAGGACAGATCCACCAGACAGAAAATAAGGACACAGAGGCACTGAACAACACACAAGAACAGATGGACCTAATAGACATCTACAGAACTCTACATCCTAAAGCAATAGGATACACATTCTTCTCAAGTGCACATGGAACATTCTCCAGAATAGACCACATACTAGGCCAAAAAAAGAGCCTCAGCAAAATCCAAAAGATTGAAATCCTACCAACCAACTTTTCAGACCACAAAGGCATAAAACTAGAAATAAACTGTACAAAGAAAGCAAAAAGGCTCACAAACACATGGAGGCTTAACAACACGCTTCTAAATAATCAATGGATCAATGACCAAATCAAAATGGAGATCCAGCAATATATGGAAACAAACGACAACAACAACACTAAGCCCCAACTACTGTGGGATGCAGCGAAAGCAGTCTTAAGAGGAAAGTATATAGCAATCCAGGCATATTTAAAAAAGGAAGAACAATCCCAAATAAATGGTCTAATGTCACAATTATCGAAATTGGAAAAAGAAGAACAAATGAGGCCTAAGGTCAGCAGAAGGAGGGACATAATAAAGATCAGAGAAGAAATAAATAAAATTGAGAAGAATAAAACAATAGCAAAAATCAATGAAACCAAGAGCTGGTTCTTTGAGAAAATAAATAAAATAGATAAGCCTCTAGCCAGACTTATTAAGAGGAAAAGAAAGTCAAGACAAATCAACAGAATCAGAAACGAGAAAGGAAAAATCACAACAGACCCCACAGAAATACAAAGAATTATTAGTGAGTACTTTGAAAACCTATATGCTAACAAGCTTGGAAACCCAGGAGAAATGGACAACTTCCTAGAAAAATACAACCTTCCAAGACTGACCTAGAAAGAAACAGAAAATCAAAACAAACCAATTACCAGCAACAAAATTGAAGTGGTATTCAAAACACTACCAAAAAACAAAACCCCCGGGCCAGATGGATTCAACTCATAGTTTTATCAGACATACAGGGATGGCATAATACCCATTCTCCTTAAAGTTTTCCCAAAAATAGAAGAGGAGGGGATACTCCCAAACTCATTCTATGAAGATAACATCACCCTAATACCAAAACCAGGCAAAGACCACACCAAAAAGAAAACTACAGACCAATATCCCTGATGAACATAGATGCAAAAATACTCAACAAAATATTAGCAAACTGTATTCAAAAATACATCAAAAGGGTCATAAACCATGACCAAGTGGGATTCATCCCAGGGATGCAAGGATGGTACAACATTCGAAAGTCCATCAACATCATCCACCACATCAACAAAAAGAAAGACAAAAATCACATGATCATCTCCATAGATGCTGAAAAAGCATTTGACAAAGTTCAAGATCCATTCATGATAAAAACTCTCAGCAAAATGGGAATAGAGGGCAAGTACCTCAACATAATAAAGGCCATCTATGATAAAGCCACAGCCAACATAATACTGAACAGCGAGAAGCTGAAAGCTTTTCCTCTGAGATCGGGAACTATACAGGGATGCCCACTCTCCCCACTGTTATTTAACATAGTACTGGAGGTCCTGGCCACGGCAATTAGACAAAACAAAGAAATACAAGGAACCCAGATTGGTAAAGAAGAAGTTAAACTGTCACTATTTGCAGATGACATGATACTACACGTAAAATGCCCTAAAGACTCCACCCCAAAACTACTAGAACTGATACCAGAATACAGCAAAGTTGCAGGATACAAAATCAACACACAGAAATCTGTGGCTTTCCTATACACTAACAATGAACCAAAAGAAAGAGAAATCAGGAAAACAACTCCATTCACAATTGCATCAAAAAGAATAAAATACCTAGGAATAAACCTAACCAAAGTGAAAGACTTATACTCTGAAAACTACAAGTCACTCTTAAGAGAAATTACAGGGGACACTAACAGATGGAAACTTATCCCATGCTCGTGGCTAGGAAGAATTAATATCGTCAAAATGGCCATCGTGCCCAAAGCAATATACAGATTTGATGCAATCCCTATGAAACTATCAGCAACATTCTTCAATGAACTGGAACAAATTATTCAAAAATTCATATGGAAACACCAAAGACCCCAAATAGCCAAAGCAATCCTGAGAAAGAAGAATCAAGTAGGGGGTATCTCACTCCCCAACTTCAAGCTCTACTATAAAGCCATAGTAATCAAGACAATTTGGTACTGGCACAAGAACAGAGCCACAGACCAATGGAACAGACTAGAGAATCCAGACATTAACCCAGATATATATGGTCAAATAATATTTGATAAAGGAGCCATGGACATACAATGGCGAAATGTCAGTCTCTTCAACAGATGGTACTGGTAAAACTGGACAGCTACATGTAGGAGAATGAAACTGGACCATTGCCTAACCCCATATACAAATGTAAACTCAAAATGGATCAAAGACCTGAATGTAAGTCATGAAACCACTGAACTCGTGGAAAAAAACATAGGCAAAAACCTCTTAGACATAAACATGAGTGACCTCTTCTTGAACATATCACCCCGGGCAAGGAAAACAACAGCAAAAATGAACAAGTGGGACTATGTTAAGCTGAAAAGCTTCTGTACAGCAAAAGACACCATCAACAGAACAAAAAAGAAATACAGATGGCCAACAGACACATGAAAAGATGCTCCACATCGCTAATTATCAGAGAAATGCAAATTAAAACTACAATGAGGTATCACCTCACACCAGTAAGGATGGCTGCCATCCAAAAGACAAACAACAACAAATGCTGGCGAGGTTGTGGAGAAAGGGGAACCCTCCTACACTGCTGGTGGGAATGTAAATTAGTTCAACCATTGTGGAAAGCAGTATGGAGGTACATCAAAATGCTCAAAACAGACTTACCATTTGACCCAGGAATTCCACTCCTAGTAATTTTCCCTAAGAACACAGCAATCAAGTTTGAGAAAGACAGATGCACCCCTATGTTTATCGCAGCACTATTTACAATAGCCAAGAATTGGAAGCAACCTAAATGTCCATCGGTAGATGAATGGATAAAGAAGATGTGGTACATATACACAATGGAATACTACTCAGCCATAAGAAAAGGGCAAATCCTACCATTTGCAGCAACATGGATGGAGCTGGAGGTTATTATGCTCAGCGAAATAAGCCAAATGGAGAAAGAGAAATACCAAATGATTTCACTCATCTGTGGAGTATAAGAACAAAGGAAAAACTGAAGGAACAAAACAGCAGCAAAAATCACAGAACTCAAGAATGGACTAACAGGTACCAAAGGGAAAGAGACTGGGGAGGATGGGTGGGTAGGGAGGGATAAGAGGAGGGGGGGAGAAGAAGGGGGGTATTAAGATTAGCATGCATGGTGGGGTGGGAGAAAGGGAGGGCTGTACAACACAGAGACGACAAGTAGTGATTCTACAACACTTTGCTATGCTGATGGACAGTGACTGTAAAGGGGTTTATAGGGGGGACCTGGTATAGGGGAGAGCCTAGTAAACATAATATTCATCATGTAAGTGTAGATTAATGAAAAAAAAAAAAGCAGTTCCTGTGTGGTGACCTCCAAAGAGTTCTACACAATGGTATAAAGGGCATATCAAAGTGTGGGCAAAGGGTCTGTTTGTGTTTATACAGAGGATCAAAGCCTAATTTGGCTACCCTGAAAATGAACTAAGATATGATATGAAAAAGAACTTCCAACATCAGCACTGTCTGGAAGACTCATGCCAGAAGATGATCATCAAAAAACCCCAACAAAGATCCATGTGCTGCTACAGCTGTAGATGCACTCATCCCACTGGTTCCTGGACTTGCCATGGGAATGAAAAAGGAGATATCTAAGCTGGCCTGTGCATACAGTAAAACAACAAATTTGACTGGATCTATACTTTTGGAACTCAACCAAGAATTAGGAGAAGTGCAAATTGTAGCGCTCCAAAATCTCACAACTACAGACAATCTACTGTTAAAAGAACATACAGGATGTGAACAGTCCCCAGGAATGGGTTGTTTTAATTTGTCTGATTTCTCTCAGACTGTTCAAGTTCAGTTGGACAGTATCCACCATATCATAGATAAGTTTTCACAAATGCCTAAGGTGCCTAACTGGTTTTCTTGGTTTCACCGGAGATGGCTGGTAATTATAGGTATGCTTTGGTTATGTAACTGTACTCCTATTATGTTAATGTGTGTGCGCAATTTAGTTAGTATTTTAAAACCTATACATGCTGAAGTTACTCTACAAGAAGATATGTCAAAGCAATAATCAATCTTCCCATGTTTTCTTCCGCCTGCTACTTCTATAGCTTTTCTTCTTCCTTCCTAATTACAACCCTTAAATAGAATTCGTGCCTCATATCGAATTTACCATGTATCACAATTCTTCCAAGTGGTAAAGATACCTCAAGACAAATGCTGGGCATAGAAGCCACAGGGCATAAATCTGCAAAGAAGTAAAAAGCTAACCTTTTCAAACAATATTGCTTCTCTCTCACTTACCAACTTTACATTTCCCTGTATGCCCCGGAAGATGACTGTTTAGCCAGAGACAGGTAAGATTCCTCAAGGGAGGAACAACCTAAGACAGGCACAGTCGCAGGGGGGCCATCAGGTGAGAAATTGGGGATCAACAGAGGTGAGGCTTAGAACCTCTCCCCCCCCGCTGTTCTGGGAGAAATCTGCTGCATCGGTGGATGTTTTATTGTCCTTGTCTAGCTTGGATTAACACATAGTCTACAGGCACACACCTGATCATCTACATTTGCTCTCTTACAACACTAAACTATGTTTTCTACCTTTATCCTGCATCTACCTACCACTTCAGCATTTTATTAAAAATAATAATAATAAAGAGAGAAATGTGGTATCCACATATAAATCAAGTATAAAAATCAAACGAATATTCATATTTGAACTGACTGTTTATAGTTCATAATGCATGATCAAAACCGAAAGTTTCTGTGATGACTGCCCTTGTACTGTTCACCATATAACTTATTCACTATGTAAGAATTTGTTCTCCATGTAAGAACTTGTTCATTATGCTTCAGAAGATTGGAGACTGACGAAAATTAGGCTTGGGATGGATTAATGATTATACATTGAGCATTGAGTCCCCTATACAGAATTTTATTTTCGTTAACAACCATTTGATCAATAAATAGGAGAGATGCCCTCACAAAAGAAAAAAAAAAAAAGTACACACTTCCAATTGTAAAATAAATAACTGGGATGTAATGTATAACATAAGGAATATAGTCAAAATATTGTAACAACTTGGTATGGTGATAGCTGGTACCTAGAATTATCATGTATATAAATGTTCAATCACTGTGTTGTACACCTGAAACTAATGTAATACTGTGTGTCAACTACCCTTCAATAAAAAATAATTATCTAAAAAAAAACTTACACCAAGAACCAAGGAATTCCTCAGTAGAAATATAAAGACTTGCTGCAAGTTTCATTATGTGAATTTATTGCCAATGCAGTTGTCTTAAAAGTTGTGCTATAAAACATATTGCCCTTTGCTGTTCCACATTTGAAAGAAATAATAACATTCTTAAGAATGTTTCTGGAATTTTCTTCCATTCTCTAAAGCCTAATCTAGGGCCCTTAAAGAAATGGTGAGCTGGCATTCTGCCCATTGTTCTCTATAAAATTTTTAGTTCCATTAAAGATAAGGAAACAAAAAATTATCCTAGCATCACGCTGTTTGCATTGCCTCCTGAAGACTTTGGAAATAACATGGAAATTAAAACCAGTACAGAAATCTAGTATTAGGGTTACTGGTTAGAAAATTACTTGTGAGAACAAACAGGCTCTCCAATATCCTCTTACATCCACTGGTTTAAATGAATAAAGTTATTATTCTAATACATATGTACCTATACATGAAGAGCAGTTGGTCACAAAATCCTAACCATCATAAACCAATTGGTACAGTAAAGCAAGTGAATTGATTGCACTGAAGCACCCTCACTGTTAACCTGCTGTGTTAACACACTCTGTGTTACATAGACTGAGAAGTGCTTACACTAACATCCATTCTTCTCCTCCTCCTCCGTAAGGAAACCCTGGTTTTTAGCTGAGCAGTCATTTGCTCACCTTGCACCCAAGCTGTTTTCACATTAGCCCTACAACTACAGCATGATAAAAGCAGGAAAGCTACTTGGTACTTCACAAAACTATCCAAAAGGGAAACCCTTCTCTCCTTTCTGCTGCCTGGAATGTGAACGTAAGGGCTAGAGCTCAGGCAGCCATCATGGACCATCAGGTGATGTACTCAAGATACCATGGAAGAGAGACAGGTATCTGGTTCTCTGACACCGGGGCTATCACACATACTAGCCCTGGATTGCTGACAACTGGCCTTCTTTTACACAAAAGAAAAATAAACTTTTAGTGTGCTTAAGCCTGTTATTATTATTTGGATGATTTGAGGTTCATATTGCCACACTTAATTAATCCTAACTAGTAAATTAAATGATAATACCAAAAAGTATTTACCATAAGTATAATACAATTAATAAATATAATTATGAAAACAAAATCTTAGTTTTTGTTTTAATGCTATGAAATTTAAATCTTTTAAGCATATGCCAATAAAACAAGAAAAAAAGTTGTCTTTGTAAAACAAACATTCAAAGTGGTCTGTTCTGAAGAGCAGACAGTACAGGAAGCTGCTCCTCTAAGTGACAGGATCACAGACACACAAGCTCTGAGCTCTTGTTGTTTTCTTTGGTTTTGTTTTGTTTTGTTTTTCAGTCTTTTTGCAAATAAGTGAGATTGCTACTTGGATCACTTCAGTAATTTTTATTATTTAGAATCCCTGTCTCTTCTTTTGCTCTTCCTTCTTGAATGTTCCATCAGCTAATCAGTCTACCGTCTAAATTGAGGGAATTGAGCTCAATCAGCCTGCCTTTAGACAGACTTAAGAAACAGACATTAAAAAACATAATTAGGAAATCTTATCTTCCAGAGGTCATTGCACAGATGAAATATGAGAATATATGTGAATCCACTCTGTAAACACTGAAGTACGATACAAACAATATTAGTATTGATTCTATGTTAAAATAATCAAGAAAGAAAAACAGAACACTTTCCCTGCCAGGAGAATGTGCTTTGAAATTTTCTATCACTTTAATTCTCCAAACATTTCTATAAAATTGATGTTAAAAAAATCAGTGCAAATTAGAGATTAATTTTAATTCCTTCATCTCTACCTGTCTAAGTTCCTATCAATAATGATACCATTTCTAGATATTTTATTAGAGCCTTTTATATACAAAAGTCATATAGCATGACAAATTCTTAATATCACCCAGGTTATAAAACCTATGCTTGATATACAAATTTGAAGATACAAAAATGCCTGGCATGCCCTACTGATTTTTCAAGCTATTCTTCAAACTATTATTTCTCCATGATCCAAAGTAGGCATGCATTGCTGATGTGAGACTCTTCATGTCAAAAGGGCAACCATCATTATTGCTTTAGAGACTGAAATCTTATCCTCCTCCCTGTTGTCCATTTAGACATAATATTTCTTACTGCTTCCTAAAATGAAGAATAACCTAGTGGTGTTGTCTCAGAACACTGCAAGGCAAAGGTTTTTATAGTGTCATAAGGAGGAAAGAGCTCTGTACTTGGGAGTAAGGATTTCGGTTTTCAAAACCATTTGCCTCTTCTTATCCATAATGCATTTGGTAAGACATGGCAACTTTTCTCTAAGCTTGAGCCTAAACAGGTGTAAAATAGGAACAGTATCTATGGTAAGAAGCCTTCAGATGTGAGCTCCTTGGCCCCACCTCCTCTCTTCTCAGGCAGATCTCCTCACAAGAGCTACGTGGTGCCCAAAAAGCTGAGCAACCCAACCACTCACATGAAAACAAATGTCATCTGGCTCAATGAATTTTCACATGTGTCTACAATGTATGTCTACATTTTCTTTATTTTCTAAGTTGACTCAACTTTTTTGAAAATTTTCCTTTTTGCAGTAGAAGTTGTTGGTTTGCTCAATCACAATGCCATCTAATGATGAGTAGGTAATGATGAGCTAACAAAATACATAATAGTATTCCTGGATTGGCACTTGAAATTTTTTCATCAGATGGACTAAAATATTTTAGGTCACTTGTACTTAAGGTCATACCTAATTTACACTATAATCAATTCTACTACCCATTTTTACTACCCACCTCCTCAGACAGTCATCAAGGTCCCTCCTTCAATCCCATGGATTTGACAGTTTCTCTTCAGATACAATAGTAGGCTTTTTGCAGAGAAGTCTATTTCACCTTTTGCTGTTCCACCAAACTTGTATGTTTGACCCACTTGCTCCATTCTCACTAACACTCATAAAAACAGATAAAACGCATCCCATTAACCATTGTCTGTAGATTTCATTAGTATACCACTTAGCCAATTCTTCCAGATCATTAAGAAATACACACACATTATCCTGTGGTTCTCTTCATCTGATGTTTTCAATAATCATTACCTCTTTGGACAGTTTATTATACATTTACCATTTCTTTATCTAATTCAGCTAATTTGGGATATAAGATTTTTTTAAGTGCTTTCTCAAAATCATGATATTTAACATCGATAGCCCTTTTTTAATCAAGTAATTCTATAAAGCTATCAGGAAAAGCAATCAGGTTTTTGTGTGACGATTATTACTTTAAAGCATTTGGTCTTACTTCCATTATCTTATAGATGTTTACACATTCTCATTAATGTTATTTTATCAGTCTATTAAGAATGAAATTAAATGAACTGGATGCTAAGTTTTCTTTTTAAAAACAATCTACTACATTTCCCCTACTAATTGTTTATTATTTCCAGTTCTAAGGCCCACCACTTTTTCCTAATACCTCTGTTTTTGGCAAAAGCCTGAAAGCAGGCAGATAGCACCAACTCCATGGGAAGTAACAGATGATCATGGTCTGTAGTTATGATTCAGAACTATGTACTTCCTATCATTCAAACTGTCCTGCCTGCACAGCTTGCAGTCCTAAAGGTCTTTTGCCTTCTGTAAAATCCCATTATACTATAGTTTATATAATTTCTAAAAGGTACAATACTGAAAATGGTTTGTTGTTTGTATAAAATAAGGCAAGGATGCTTGCATTTCCTCACTTAAGCCTAAACGAACTGTACAAGGATGAGGACCCACAAACACACACACAAGAAAGGACCTGAATGGCTTGGAGATGGTGGTTACTTACACAATCTGAATTTTGAGCTATGTGAATACATCACTTATTCAAAATTGCAGGTCATCATTCCAGACCTAGAGAATCAGAATCCTCTACTAAATGTTTGTCAAAATTTTTTAAATTATCTTCCCTAAAACCCAACGGCATTTAAACATCCATGAGAAGCAAACAGATTAGTAATATCAAGTATTCCTGATACTATACAAAAAATACATATATTGATGTACTAAGTCATACATCATCAGACTTGTCTCCTCATTTTCCTACTTCCTTCTACCCTCAACTCCTTTACATTAAGGGAACTGTGCAGGTGTATAATTCAATGAAGATTTGTTTTCAGCCCCAAGTAAAAGATACAGAAATAGGACACCTGGAAATAAAGATATGGGAAATAAGGTAGAAAGAACCAAGAATAAAAAAGAAGCAATAACCCTATGGAAACCTGATCATTTTCTCTAAAATAATTACTTGATTAAAGGAATTCAGTATCAAGGATTTGGAAAACCACCACAAAAAAATCTAGTAGGATGAGTAGGAATAGATCTCAGACCATTTTCATCATACCCCAGGTTTCTCCTTGGGCTAATCCTAAATGAAAAACATTTCCTTGGCTTCCAGAATTATATACCTTCACTGTTTCCTTTCTGTAAAGAAGGTGGGGTGGGGGATGACTTAGTACATCAATGTATGTGTTTTTTGTATAGAAAATTTGACAAATCGACGTGCATGTATAACCCATGCATTTTAAAATCAATATTTATATTATTATTGTTACAATGATCCTCACCTCACAAAAATTAAATGAATTTTTCTTCCAGAATCAAATCCACCTTTAAAAGCAGGCACAGTGTTATCTGAAAGCAAACAAGCATCATCACCTTACAGAGGAATTAATGTGTCAGGGTCTAATTCCTTTGAAACTTTCCAAAGGAAGGAATTATACACAATAATCATGTGGTGTTGATGGTATTCTGTTTTATACACAAAGATAATTTAGTGTCAGGAGCAACTTACTTTATTTATAGCTCCTGCATGTGAATGCTTTCCTATCTTCTGGGAGGAGTTTGGTGCAAAACCATGATTAGTGAAAAGTGTAAGGATTTTATCACTGGCCAATAAAAGTAATCATTTCATAAATCAGTGGGAATAAGTGCCCTGAGATTATTTCCATTAGCTGTTGGATACCAGCACAGGGCTGGCTACATGGATGCCACTGGTATATTCCAACACACACTCGGTTCAGTGCTCTGCTGTTGTAGTCCCAAAGTTCTTAATCATTTCTGAACAAGGAACCCACATTTTCATTCTGCAGCGGGACATGCTCGCGGCCAACCAGTCCCAGCCCTGCTTCTCAAGGTGTTGTCTGAGGCCCACACACATTGGTATCACCTGGCGCATCCGAAATCTCCCAAGCTGAAATCTGCATCTTAACAAGATTCCCTGCAATTTTAATATGTTGTCAGAGTCTGAGGGAGATTGGACAGTCTGTTCCAGTTGGAGTACAGAGAGTCTGCTCTACTGGAAGTAATTCTACATTAAAATACCAAGTACCTGCAAAAATACCATGCTGTGGAGTATGCATGACAACTGGTTCAAAATCAAGCAACATGTAAGATTAAACAGTAACTAATGAAGTGACATATTTTATTTCACAGAAATCAACATAAGAAGTTGTGTTAAACAGAGCTGGTCTATCCATCCCTTAAATTCATTTAACAAGAGCTTCAAACCCCTTAAGAAAAAAAGTGTAGTACTATTGAAGGCTGTTGTTTCTCCACCAAATACACAGGTTGAAGTCCTAACTTCCAGTACTTCAGAATGTGGCGGTATTTGCAGAAAGGTCTTTGAAGAGGAAATCAGGTTAACACAGGTAACTCTGTGGGCCCTGATCCAAATGGACTGGTGTCGGTCCTTCTAAGGGGAGATCAGGACACAGGCACATGTGGAGGGGGGACCACGTGAAGACAGCAAGAGGACAGACATCCACAAGCCACAGAGAGAGGCCTCAGAAGGAGCCCATCCCTGCCGGCACCTTGCTCTCAGACTTCCAGCCTCCAGAGCTGTGAGGAAATAAGGTTCTGATGTTAAAGCCCCCAGGCTGTGGAACATTGTTGGGGCCACCCTAGAAAACTAATTCAAGTACTTTTCAAAAAGAAGCAAAGTATATCAAAAGATAGTTTCTTTCTCTTTCTGGCAACATCCATGAACTGATTTTCTTGGAAACCTGAGATTCACAATTCCATTAAGGCAGAAATAGTACCCAGTGTTGCTTTTTTAAATTCCCCAACTCGCCTGACAATGGAATTCCCAAGCGAGTCCAGGCACAGAATACATAATAAGTACAGTCATAAACGGTTTTTTCCTCCTAATTCCTCTAGCTGAACACACAAGAGTTTGCAAACAGAAGGCTTTAGAAGAATGGCATGATAGGCCTCTTAAGATGGTCCAATGCAGGCGTCTATCTCTACAATTTATACAAAGACTGTGAACATCACCCAACCAGAATCATCTTAGACACTTATAAAATGTATACTTGTGAATTTCATACACTTACTTTGCCATGAAAAGCTGACTGCCATTCTCACCCTGGGATTTACTAAGAGGGATAAACTATAGCTTATATGAAAAACTATCTCAGCAGAGTACCATTCTCAAGTCCCCTATTCATTTATCTTGCACTGCAGAGGGGCAGTGGGTAACATTAGCCAGAGGGGTTTACACGCTCATGGTGACTGGGCTATTCATCAACCGCTCTCCAAATCTAATTTACAATTAGTGCTACAGAAGGAACAAGGCTTGAAGGGACCACTCAGAGTCCTAGAAATTGTGACAAATCAAACATTCTTTGTACCTATTTTCATTTCAGAATACATAAGGGCTCCAGGGTGAATTCTATTTTCCTCTAGTTCCCAATTTCCCCTTTGGGGGAAAAAAGAACAACAAGACACAAACACTGATTTGAAAATTGTGATAGTGCATAACCCAGAGTTGACGGCATTTGCATGGATTCATAGTACAATCCTTTTACTTGTAATTTTTAAATTGGCAGGAAGGGGTGTGGTCATTGGAAACTCAGCTAAAGATGAGACCAGGAAAACTAGCTTTATCTGTTCACCAAAAGAGAGGTCACCAACAAGAGACCACTAAGGGTCCCTGCCCAAAAAGGATCCAGCTTGGACACCCTTCCTGGTTTGCAAAGAGAATCCTTCCTAAAACAGTTCCCAAAAGCAGAAAATGTAGAGGGGAATGTCCAGAGTCTAGAAGCATCCCTTAGGGCTTCTCCTATGGAAATCCTGACTCTTCAAAATGAACATAAAACAAACCTTATAAACCCTGTGTCTAGGAGTAACTGGGCTGGAAGACACTTTAGGCAAAGTACACAGCTGTCTGAACAAATCTCTGTCAGTACTGTGGTCTTTTGTAAAATATCCTTCTCATCCTCCCCTGCAACTGCAGACCTACTGGAAGACTGAAACCACTGCTTCAGGCCCAGGGAATGGTCAGCAATGGCAGGACAGCTGCAAAAGAGGGGTGGAAGGACTAGAATAAGCCCCACACACCGTCCTTCCAGCCAGACAGAGACCCCCCACCTCGGTCATGAGGACGAGCCCCCCACCATACTCCACATCTAAGCCCGGACCTTCCTCCAAAGAATAAATCAATCTCACTTTATCTCTAAGCGTGCCCAATGGTACTCCATTACCTAGAATTTGGCAAGTGTTTGTTAGCAATAGGTGTGGTCTTTCTGGTTCTTTATTAAATATAAAAGGGGTGGTGAGGTAAGGGAAAGAGATAGAGGAAATGAGGCTTGAATGTCTTCATTCATTCATTCTTTCATCTAACCAACAAAGGAGTGCCCACCACACAAACACCATTCCAGACACAGGAAACACAGTTTTGAGCCAGACAAAGATGATACACCCAGAGATCATGTGATGTGAATAAGGGGCTATCAGATATTAAGAAAAAAGTAAAACAGGATGGGACAGAGAATAACTTGCTCATCAGGAAGGATGTCTCTGCGTGTCCACACTAAAGACAAGCTGCAAGACAAAGGGAAGCCCATCATTCTATAACTGGGGGAACAGAATTCCCAGCAGGGAGACAACCACATGTAGAAACGTACATGGCAGGCTCAAGGAGCAGAAGAGCTCCCGTGTGGCTAATGTGAGGTGGGTAAGATACTGACTACAGTGCAAGATAAACTGAGCAAGTTTAGGCCAGAGTCAGTAGTTTCTGAACTCAGCATCACCAAACTTAACACCTGAATGTACCTGCTTCAAGCAAAGGACACCATAGTCACGGCTAGGAGAAACTGTATCTGTGATGCAGTGGACTCCAGTTTAGGTGTGGTGGATGGTGACAGCCAGCGGAGAAGCCACAGGGTCACTGTGCCAAGGGAAAGGGGCAATGAGTCTACAAACAAAGGGACCAAGATTTACGACATAATCCAGTAAGCAGTAGCATTCCAAAGTTCTTTGCTCCCAGATTCCAAACCTCCTCTCCCTAACCTTTAGTTCTACCACAGATTCAACCTTTAGAGGCTCCAAACTATCCAGCAAGTTAAGAGGACATTGCTTGCCCTTAATCCAAGGCCTGCCACAATACAGACTCAACTTACTTTTCCAGATTCACAATGCACTACTCCCAGCAAAGAATTACACACTCACTATTTGCACCTAACACTTGGAACTTGCCTGTGTTCTATTACTAGCCTGTAATCAAAATGATACAATAAATTCTATGACAAGAGGAGCAACCTACCTTGAATCACCTGGGACATTAATTTTCTCTCTCTGGGTGACAACTAACACTAAGATGCAAGTGAGAACACAAACTGAGTAACTGGCATATCCCTTCTAGAGGTCAGAACATAATGTGGGGAGGCATTCTGTTCTATTAGCATCGGTACAATGCCTCCTTAGCACCTAGCACGGTCTCAACAGGGCCTACCGGGAGACATCTACTGTGTTCTAGGCAACACACAAAGAACCCCACCTACAGAATTTCCTTTAACTCTCTCAGTTCTGTGACACAGATGTAATAATGCATATTTTGCAATTAATGAACTAAATCTCAAGAGATCAAACAAGTCAGAAGTGATACAAGGAAGGCAGAGGCGAGAGAGTCAGACTTCCCTAGGGTCTTGGGGCACTGCTTCTTTCTTCTTCCCATCCCATACTCACTCAGGAAATGGGGGACTGAGTACCTTCCCAAACCCTACACTGATCAGATCTTATAGATGCAAATGTGAAGACAATGAAAGACAAAGGACACCTGCAACCTACTGCAGCTTTTTAAAAGAAATGGGCAGTGAGGAAGATATCAGCATGTTATTATTGTGGGTTGAGCAACAGTGCCAAGGGGTAGAGAGCTAGGGGTCCAGAGACAACAGAAGAGCTCTCAGGAGGGAATTGTGGGGTGGAAACTAATGTTTTCACGACAGAGGTTTACAGTCTAAGTAATCAAATTAAAATAAATTTGGAACTTGATTGAAATAAAACATTAGGAATATATACGTACATATATATATATATATACACACAATATATATATATGTAAATATACAGGCGTGTATATTTAGTTTGTTTTTATTCAAATAATTTTTTGAGCTCTATTCTGTACTAGGTATATAAAATAAATGTTAAATAATAGATATACTAATATTCACCACAGTGTTAAAACGTATTTTTATGATACAGAATGTGCACCACTTGTTCTATTCAGATTAACTATTGCATGTACATATGTCTACACACACACACACATACACACATACACCTCTTCCAGCATGGGAATCTATAAATCATTGAATACCTCAGAGCTATTAGAAAACATTAATTCAATTCCTCAAGCTAAATTACATTTCACAATTTCCATCAATGGACTTGAATACAACCCTGAGATGATTAATGTATTATCAGTGATTACCCAGACAGAGGAACAGAGCCTGCCACCTCAGATTAAGAATGTTAGTTCAGTACCACTGACAAACTAAAGACCTGAGCTATCATTTCTATGAGTATTATTATTTAAAATAAGAAAAAACTGGAAAAATTTTAACTTATTTAGGAAATCATTTCTGTCATTTAAGACTTGCTATTGCTTTCTTGCCAGAAACCAGGAGATGAAGATTTTGAGAAGCCTTAGAAATCTCAACAGATAAAAAATATAGCTGATTCTTCTATGATATAGATTCCAGAAAGGAATAGCAGGGAGTGTTTGTACAAGCTTATGCCACTCAGCTATTTGAAGCTGAACCATTTTTCACGGATCTACATTTATGATTTATGTCTCTTCCCAGCCACTCAGACTATAGCTCCCTTTTTCACTTCACAGAGAGCAAAGAAAATGTTTATTATTTTTAACAGTCAATCATATACACCCTAAGGACAATACAGTGCACAGGGGACACGTTCTGTTAGTAAAGACTTTCTGTTCAATCAAAGCTCACTATTGGAAGGACCTACTATGTGTGTAAACAGTCTGTAAAAACAGTGTCTTTCGGAGATTGGATTAAGGATGCTGGCGTGAGAGATAAGACAGAGACCTCCTCCTAAAACCACATACAATATGAAAATATAATTTAATACAACTAATCCTGAAAGAACAACAGGAAAGAAGGCTGCACCAGACTGCATACACCTGGAGAACAGAGCAGACCTCACGGAACAGGGTAACATACCAAAGCTGTGACCTGGTGGGGCCCAAGCCCTTTCCCCTCCCCAGCTCACTGGCTGGAGGAAGAGAAACAGAGCGGGGAGGGGGTAGAGGCCTAGAACTACTGAACACCCAGCCTTGGAGGTCTGCTCTGGGAGTATGAACCTACACTGCAGGGTGCTCTGGTCATTTAGTGGGGTTGGAAAGCTAAGACAGGCAGAAAACTGGAGAGACAGAGATTTCAGACGCTTGTGGAAAACAGGGATCCATACCCAGCTGCACTGGGGCAAAAGAAAGGTTGGCAGTCTGAGAGACTTTCTAACAGCAAGAGGGCTGCTGAAGGGGAAATGGTTGCACAGAGCTTACTGCTCAGGAGAAAGGACAGGGAGACAAAATTGTCCAGGTGCACTCTGCCCAGCAGGTTGAGAGCTTAAATGATCTTCAGGCACTCAATCCCCCTGTCTGGCTACACAGCCTCAAGGCCCCCAGGCATGATATGCAGCCAGCTATGTCTTCCTCCCAGCTAGCCTGCACCTGGCTCAGGATCACAAACTGGCAACCCCTGCCCTGGCATCTGGCCAGCCAGAGGGAAGCCCCGCCTACAGCAGCTACAAACACAAAGCATAGAGGATTACACCTGTGTGTTCAGCCCACTGGTTCTGGCAGTGGAGACAGGCATAGCAGCCAGGAAGCAGGAAACACCTCTTTCCTCCCCCCAAGCACCAACACCACACCCCTGTGATCCCCGACATTACTCCACAGGCTGAGCAGCTCCAGAGAGTAGAGCTACTGGGCACTAGAGGGCACCACAGACAAATTATGAAACGTCAAAGGAACCTAGTTCAAATCAAAATTATGAATACACCTGAGAAAGGGTTCAATGAAATCAACCTCATGAATATTCCTGAAAGAGATTTCAAAACAAAAATCATTAACATTCTCGTGGAAGTACAGAAAAATATTCAAGAACACAGGAACGAATTTAGGACAGAGATCCAATCACTGAAGAACACAATGGAGGGTATTAAAATCAGATTAGACATAGTGGAGGAGATGAAAAATGAAATAGAAATTAGGGAAGGGGAATACCAAGAAGCTGAGGCAAAGAGAGAAAAAAGGATCTCTAAGAAAGAAAGAATACTGAGAGAACTATGTGACCAATCCAAACGGAGCAATATTTGTCTTATAGGGGTACCAGGAGAAAAAGAGATAGGAAGAGTCTTTGAGGAGGTAATTGCAGAAAACTTCCCCAATCTGGGGAAGGAGATAGTCTCTCAGGCCATGGAGATGCACAGATATCCCAACACAAGGGACCTAAGGAGGACAACATTAAAACATATAATCATTAAAATGGCAAAGATCAAGGATAAGGACAGACTTTTAAAAGCAGTCAGAGAGAGAAATAAGATCACACACAAAGGAAAACCAATCAGGCTATCATCAGACTTCTCAATAGAAACCTTACAGGCCATAAAGGATTGGCATGATATATTTAATGCAATTAAGCAGAAAGGCCTGGAACCAATAATACTTTATCCAGCAAGACTATCATTTAAATTTCAAGGATGGATTAAACAATTTCCAGATAAGCAAAAGCTGAGAGAATTTAGCTACCACAAACAACCCCACAGTGTATTTTGGAGGGACTGCTATAGATGGAAGTGTTCCTACTGTTAAATAGCTGTCACCAGAGGTAATAAAAATGGATACACTAAGAGTAAAGAATATGATACCTAATATATAAAGAATGGAGGAGGAAAAAAGGAGGGGAAAAAAACCCTTTAGATTGTGTTTGTAATAGCATACTAAGTGAGTTAAGTTAGACTCTTAGATAGTAATGACATTACCCTGGAACTGTTGGTAACCACGAATCTAAAGCCTGCAATGACAATAAGTACATACCTATCAATAATCACCCTAAATGTAAATGCTCTGAATGCAGCAATCAAAAGACAAACAGTCAATGAGTGGATAAAAAAACAAGACACAACTATATGGTGCCTACAAGAGACTCACCTCCAACCCAAAGACATACACAGACTAAAAGTGAAGCGATGGAAAAAGATATTTCAAGCAAACAATAGGGAGAAAAAAGCAGGTGTTGCAGTACTTGTATCAGACAAAATAAAAACATCAAAACAAAGAAAGTAACAAGAGATAAAGAAGGACATTACATAATGATAAAGGGGTCAACCCAACAAGAGGATATAACCATTATCAATATACATGTATGCAATACAGGAGCACCAACATATGTGAAACGAATACTAACAGAATTAAAGGAGGAAATAGAATGCAGTGCATTCAATTTTGGAGACTTCAACACACCACTCACTCCAAAGGACAGATCCACCAGACAGGAAATAAGTAAGGACACAGAGGCACTGAACAGCACACTAGAACAGATGGACCTAACCGACATCTACAGAACTCTCCACCCAAAAGAAGCAGGATACACACTCTTTTCAAGTGCACATGGAACATTTTCCAGAATAGACAAAGAACTAGGCCACAAAAAGAGCCTCACCAAATTCAAAAAGATTGAAATTCTAACAACCATACATGGAGGCTTAACAACATGCTCCTAAGTAATCAATGGATCAATGACCATATTAAAAGAGATCAAGCAATATATGGAGACAAATAACAACAGGACAATGCCCCAACTTCTGTGGAACGCAGTCAAGGCAGTTCTAAGAGGGAAGTATATGGCAATCCAGGCCTATTTAAAGAAGGAAGAACAATCCCAAATGAATAGTCTAAATTCACAATAATTGAAACTGGAAAAAGAAGAACAAATGAAGCCCAAAGTCAGCAGAAGGAGGGACATACTAAAGATGAGAGAAGGAAGAAATAAAATTGAGAAGAATAAAACAACAGAAAAAATTAATAAAACCAAGAGCTGGTTCTTTGACAAAACAAACAAAATAGATAAACCCTAAGCCAGACTTATTAACAGAAAAAGAGAATCTACCCACATTAACAGAATCAGAAGTGAGAAGGGAAAAATCACAATGGACACCACAGAAATACAAACAATTACTACAGAATACTATGAAAATTAATATGCTAACAAACTGGATAACTAAGAAGAAATGGACAACTTTCTAGGAAAATACAACCTTCCAAGAATGACCAAGGAAGAAACAGAAAATACAAACAGATCAATTACCAGCAATGAAATTGAAATAGTAACGAAAATCTACCCAGGAACAAAACCTCCATACCAGATGGATTCACCGCTGAATTTTATCAGACATTTAGAGAAGGCATAATACACAGTCTCCTTAAAGTTTTCCAAAAAACAGAAGATGAGGGAATACTTCCAAATTCTATGAAGCCAGCATCACTCTAATACCAAAACAAAACCAGGAAAAGATACCACAAGAAAAGAAAACTAGAGACAAAATATCCCTGCTCAACATAGATGCAAAAATACTCAAAAAAATATTAGTAAACCAAATTCAAAAATACCTCAAAAGGATCATACACCATGATCAAGTGGGATTCATCCCAGGGATGCAAGGATGGTACAACATTTGAAAATCCATCAGCATCATCCACCACATAAACAAAAAGAAGGACAAAAACCACATAATCATCTCCATGCATGCTGAAAAGGCATTTGACAAAATTCAACATCCATTCATGATAAAAAATCTCAACAAAATGGGTATAGAGAGCAAGTACCTCAACATAATAAAGTCCATATATGACAAACCCACAGCTAACATCATACTTAACAGTGAGAAGCTAAAAGCATTTCCTCTAAGATCAGAAACAAACAAGGATGCCCACTCTCTCCACTTTTATTCAACATAATACTAGAGGTCCTAGCCACGGCAATTAGACAACACAAAGAAATAAAAGGCATCCAGATTGGTAAGGAAGAAGTCAAACTGTCACTGTTTGCAGATGACATGATATTGTACATAAAAAACCCTAAAGAATCCACTCCAAAACTACTAGATCTAATATCTGAATTCAGCAAAGTTGCAGGATACAAAATTAAAAAACAAAAATCTATTGCACTCCTATACACTAATGATGAACTATCAGAAAGAGAAATCAGGAAAATAATTCCATTCACAATTGCATCAAAAAGAATAAAATACCTAGGAATAAACCTAACCAAGGAAGTGAAAGACCTATACCCAGAAAACTATAATACACTCATAAGAGAAATTAAAGAGAACATAAATAAATGGAAATTCATCCCATGCTCTTGGCTAGGAAGAATAATATTGTTAAAATGGCCATCCTGCCAAAAGCAATCTACAGATTCAATGCAATCACTATGAAAATATTGACAGCATTCTTCAACGAACTGGAAGAAATACTTCTAAAGTTCATATATTGAACCACAAAAGACCCCAGATAACCAAAGCAATCCTGAGAAGGAAGAATAAAGTGAGGGGGATCTCACTTCCCAACTTCAAGCTCTACTACAAAGCCACAGTAATCAAGACAATTAGGTACTGGCACAAGAACAGACCCATTGACCAGTGGAACAGAATAGAGAGTCCAGATATTAACCAAAGCACATTTGGTCAATTAACATATGATAAAGGAGCCATGGATATACAATGGGGAAATGACAGCCTCTTCAACAGCTCATGTTGGTAAAACTGGACAGCTGCATGTAAGAAAATGAAACTGGATTACTGTCTAACTCCATACACAAAAGTAAACTCAAAATGGATCAAAGACCTGAATGCAAGTCATGAAACCATAGAACTCTTAGAAGAAAATATAGGCAAAACTCTCTTGAATGTAAACACGAGCAACTTCTTCATGAACATATCTCCATGGGCAAGGGAAACAGAAGCAAAAATGAACAAGTGGGACTATATCAAACTAAAAAGCTTCTGTACAGCAAAGGACAGCATCAATAGAACCAGAAGGCATCCTACAATATGTGAGAATATATTCATAAATGACATATCCGATAAGGGATTGACATCCAAAATATAGAAAGAGTTCATTCACCTGAACAAACAAAAAGGAAATAATCCAATTAAAAAATGGGCAGAGGAGCTGAACAGACAGTTCTCCAAAGAAAAAATTCAGATGGCCAAGAGGCACATGAAAAGATGCTCCACATCGCTAATCATCAGAGAAATGCAAATTAAAACCACAATGAGATATCACCTCACACCAGTAAGGATGGCCACCATCCCAAAGACAAACAACAACAAATGTTGGCGAGGATGTGGAGAAAGGGGAACCCTACTACACTGCTGGTGGGAATGTAAATTAGTTCAACCATTGTGGAAAGCAGTATGGAGGTTCCTCAAAAAACTAAAAATAGAAATACCTTTGACCCAGGAATTCGACTTCTAGGAATTTACCCTAAGAATGCAGCAGCCCAGTTTGAAAAAGACAGATGCATCCTTTATTTATCCCAGCACTATTTACAATAGCCAAGAAATGGAAGCAACCTAAGTGTCCATCAGTAGATGAATGGTTAAAGATGTGGTACATATACACAATGGAATAGTATTCAGCCATAAAAAGAAAACAAATGCTACCATTTGCAACAACATGGATGGAGCTACAGGGTATTATGTTCAGTGAAATAAGCCAGGCAGAGAAGGACAAGTATCATATGATTTCACTCATCTGTGGGCTATAAGAACAAAGAAAAAAACTGAAGGAACAAAACAGCAGCAGAGTCACAGAACCCAATGGCCTAACAGTTACCAAAGGGAAAGGGACTTGGGAGGATGGGAGGGAAGGGAGGGATAAGGGCAAAAAGGGGTATTATGATTAGCACACATAATGTAGGTGGGGGGCACAGGGAAGGCAGTATAGCACAGAGAAGACAAGTAGGGATTCTACAGCATCTTACTACACTGATGGACAGTGACTGTAATGGGGTATGTGGTGGGGACTTGATAATGGGGGGAATCTAGTAACCACAATGTTGTTCATGTAAGTGCATATTAATGATACAAAAAATAAAAAAGTAAAATAAAATAAAATAAAGTGTCTTTGAAATGGCCCATACTTTACACTTAATTTAATGACTTATAATTAAACTCATTTTTTCAACTACTGAAACCATATGCAGTCATTTCTGTTACAAAGTAGTGAACTTAGGCTTGTTCAAGATTTTTTCTTAGTTCTGTGACCCAGTTCCACAAATATACGTATCGCTGTCGCCTGTATAATAAGCTCTTCAGCTCTCTCCTCACATGGCTTTGCTAGATGAGAAAATCTCAAGAAAGGAGAGTACATAATCCCAGGAGTTATAAAATCAGGATTATCCTATCCATGAAGTCATTCTGAAGGCAGATGAGGACAGTAAAAGGAAAGTGGACTTTAAAACAAATCCCATCTAGGCTTTCATCCTCATACTGCTGCTTTGGCTGTGGGGCATCTTCGCCTCGCAACACAGTGACTCTCTGTGCTTGAGTGTCTTCATCACAGCACCATAGGCGTGTCTGCCTCTTGAATGCGACAGCAGTTTTTAAAACTCTAAGACAGAGCCAAGCAAACAGTAGACACAGAATGAAGGACTATCATTATTATTACTACTCTGCTGAGCACAATCATTAACCTTCCAGATAGAGTCGTGCAGTACAGAAATATGCAGGAACTTCTAAAGGCTAAAAAATTAAAACATCCCCTAAGAATTTTGGGATGTCAGACTCCAACCATGGTTTGTGCAACTGTCTTCATTGCTCTTCATTCACTATTCTAGCTTTAAAATGTTCAAATCAACCTGTGATTAATTTTTAAAAATCATTCTTGTGGGATGGGAGAGAGGGTAAAAAATGTATTCTTCTCTCAGTATGGGTAAGGTTAATAAATTGAAAATACTAAGTAGTATACCAAAGTAGAAATCTCTTTTGCAAAATACTGGCATGTTTACTGAGTGTTCATTAAGAGTTTTAAAGAAATCTTTGCAAAGCCTCAGAATAAAACATTTTTTGCTTACAACCAGAACTTTTAAAATGTACTACAAAATTCTACAACGTATGACTACACTTTATAAAACACCCTACAAGGCTGGACATCACCAAAGTGGTTAAATTCTCAGTTGAGATTTCACTACATCTTCTTATGTATCCTCATGTGGATCCAATATCCTTCCAAATGCCACTTATAGCAATAGTTTTCATTCTTATCCACCTACAGTGTTTTGAGGAAGGAGGGTGTTTGATAACATAACTAAGTCACTTTTTAGAAAAAAAGTTAGTTTATGTATGCTGCTGTGTAATAACTTCTTTCCACTGAAACAAACACAAAATTAAATTTTATTTTTCACTTAACTATTTCAAATAGAACTCTTTATTTAGGTTAAAAAATATTCTAGACAGTTCATACATTAGATTTATCTTAGTTTTTTTTCCCTACTTTTGCTCAAATATCAAATAAAATAATGAGGATAAAAACTTTATTTTACCCTTATGGCAAGTACTAATCTTTTCCATGAAAAAAATGTAAAGAGGAAGTAGATACCACATTAACCCTTAAGAACAAAATTTTGTTTCAATTATTGCATTTACTCCCAAGCTCTAATACAAGTTAAATATTCAATAGTCACTGCTGATCAGGTGAAGTTTGGCATGTCTGTGTAATAACTGGGAGCATTTGTGTTTGCAAGCAATATGCATCCAACCTGAATTTTTACCTGTTTTTTGGAAAATGCACTTACTTGGTTGAACTTAAATGCACATCGACTTTCCTACTATTACATGTGTTACCTGAGGGTTTCAGCCCTGGCCAAGTTCACTGTGGATTCAGTAAGACCGAGAAATGACAACAGAATGTTCTTGGGGTAAAAAGGTTTATACCTGGCTTTATTTTCAAGGCGGTAAGTCAAGCTCAGCATAATCACACCTGCATCCAGCAGTCTGCAGGTCCATAACCCACCACTGTCTTCACCTCCGCTCTCTGCCTATGCTCAGAGCACTAGGTGGAGCTCTTTATATAGAGAGTCAGTCAATAATAGCTCATTGCCTATGGGTGTGGAAGCAGTAGCCTGGCAGTAGACCAGTTACATCATCAAGTAGTTTAGGGTCAGGTGAGGATCCTGGCTATAGGAATTTCCGTTTTACCCACTTACATATACACAAATTTTAAAGCCCTGCAGAAAATGTGAACACATCACAGATGCTGGGCCCAATCCTAGAGCTGGGAAGGGAATGAAGGAGATGGGAATAAGGGCAAGTATATTCGAGGATGCAGCAAGATCAAACAGCAGCCAAGGCCACTGTCTTGCCAATGGGTTTCAGCCCCAGGCAAGGTCACTATGGATTCAGTGTGACCAAAAAAAATGACAGCAAAACATTCTTGGGGTGAAAGGGTTATATCCAACTTTACTTCCAGGTGGCACATCAGTCACCAGAATCCCATTTACTCAGAGTGAGTCTGCAGGCAGTAAGCCAGTCTCTGCCTCTGGGCCCCTCTGTCTGCACAGCTGTCCTCTGGGCCTCTCTGCACAGTCACCCCACACAGCTGTCCTCTGGACCTCTCTGCACAGTGGTCCCACACAGCCATCCTCTGGGCCTCTGTCCTCGGCACTGCCACCACTCCAGCCTCTGCTCTGCTCTCCTGCAGCCTTGCAGCCCTGCCACCGTGTCGTGTCCAGAGCACTGGGTGGACCTCTTTTTAAAGAGTCAACAGCCATGTATTGCCCACAGGTGTGCAGTGAGCTAGTCAACCATGGCCAGGTGAGAATTCTGGCCACAGAACTCTCATTTTATCCACACCTACACTAGCAATCTTTAATATATTATTTCAATCTTATAAATTATGAGAGAGATTGCTAAAGAGAATAGGGATTTAACTAGTTTTAGACACATAAGTAAGAAATTTCTCCCAGCTATAGAGTTTAAATGGAGAGGGACTAAATGTTACACCCCCAGAGCCAAATAAAAGCCTAAGATCTGCTTTATGAACAAAACACTGAAAACCCCAAAGTCTCCAGGTTCCCAACAGGATGGTCAAGGAAAGGTCCCTGGATGTTAAGCTGGAGCAAAGAGTAAGTTAGTAGTGATAGACGGTCAAGATTATCCTAGATTAAAAACAGCTGGGAAGGATTTGGGGTTCTCAGCAGCTCAGGGTTTGTGATGCTGGCACAACAAGAGCAGCAAAGGCCACTGTGGGAACCCAGAGTCCTCAGGGGTGTGACAGTGCCTCCTCCACTGTATTTGTGATGTGTTCATGATTGTCTGGTTCTGCTAGATTTATGTAATATGAAATGTATGATATGCATGACATTGTTATACATTATATAATATCATTATATGAAATACAAAGGTAACACATGTTATATATTTGTATACTATATTTTTGCTCACAATTATCCCCAAGTTTTACTGGGACAAGTTGTTTAGAAAAGGTGTTTTCACTTCACTACAATTTAAAAGATTCTTTCTGAGGGAAAGAAAGTCGAAGAAATAATCTAATTTTCTATGTGTGTGGAAGATAAAGCTGGAGTGAACTGGGATATACACCTGCAGAGCAGCAGAGAAGAAAACAAAGTCTCTGGGTGTGGGCACCATGAACAGCACTCTTTCAGCAGCCACCTGGGGACCTTGTGGGTCGTCTGGTGAGAAGAGCTAGGGAATCATTGCCCATAAGCAAGAAAACCCACTGTACCTCCAGTAAATGACTTGTCTTAAATACTTGCTTTTGGAAGAAAACATGGCTTCAATTTTTGCCACTGGGTGTCAATGACCATTTGCTTAGTTATTATTCCAAAGTAGTGACTTTCGTATAGATCCTCCACCTGTCTCTATTAGAACCTATCAAACCATGACCCATGAACTCTGAAATAATTTTTTAAATTTCATTTACCTACTTGAAAAATAAACTTACAAGTAACAACTATTATCCATAAATGACTGTCTGTAAGAGTCAAAAAGAAATCCTTACCTAAGAGCTACAGAATGCATTTAATTATACATATATTCATATCATCTACTTAAGAAATTTAAAAAGACAAGAAACTCTAATATGTTCTGAAGGGCAAGAAGGAATCTCCTAAGTTCCTGCAAAGTGAAGGTGCAGCTTAATAAACAATGCCTATGGCAAAGAGGAAAACAAAGATACAATTACAAACACATATATGGAAACTGGAATTTTAAATATAAATAAAATACTGGAACATAAAATTGGCACCAGATGTAAGCCTGAAATTAAACAAACTTTCAGCTTTATTACAAGGAATTATCCACTTTGGAATAATATATTTTAGTATTCAAAAATAAAAACAAATAGGACATTCAATTTATGTAACATTTTAAGTTTTCAAAGCACTTTCTTGTTTATATGAAAATGAAAAAAAAACTGGAGTGAGGGAAGAGCCAGTATCCACTAAATGAAGCTTCTGCTCCAAAATTTTTATTAAAGTAAACCATTACTAGGCACCAGGACTTCAGAAGTAAACTGGGCTGTACCCCAGCATCAAATACATTTGAAAACTGCGAAAAAATAGGGCAGAGGTCACAAGTCATCAGTAAGCCCTGAGGGTACCAAGACTGAACAACTTCTAATATAAGGGACAAAACCATAGCCATGAGGACCTAAATTGTAAATCTGAGCAGTTGCCAGTGTACCAGCACTGAAAGCCCAGGCTCCAGAGCCACAAACCAATGGAACAGACTAGAGAGCCCAGATATAAAACCCAAGCATATATGATTAATTAATATATGATAAAGGGGCCATCAAGATACAATGGGGAAATGACAGCCTCTTCAACAACTGGTGTTGGAAAAACTGTACAGCTACATGCAAGAGAATGAAACTGGATTATTGTCTAACCTCATACACAAAAGTAAACTCAAAATGGATCAAAGACCTGAATGTGAAGTCATGAAAGCATAAAACTCTTAGAAGACAACGTAGGCAAAAATCTCTTGAATATAAACATGAGCAACTTCTTCCTGAACCCATCTCCTCAGGCAAGGGAAACAAAATAAAAAATGAACAAATGGGCTAAATCATGCTAAAAAACTTCAATACAGCAAAGGACACCATCAGCAGAACAAAAAGGCATCCTACAGTATGGGAGAATATATTCATAAATGACATTTCCGACAAGGGGTTAACATCCAAAATATATAAAGAACTCACACACCTCAACAACCAAAAAGCAAATAACCCAATTAAAAAATGGGAAGAGGATATGAACAGATACTTCTCCAAAGAAGAAATTCAGATGGCCAACAGGCACATGAAAAGATGCTCCACATCACTAATCATCAGAGAAATGCAAATTAAAACCACAATGAGATATCACCTCACACCAGTTAGGTTGGCCAACAGAGAAAAGACTAGGAACAACAAATTATGGCGAGAATGTGGAGAAAGGGGAACCCTCCTACACTGCTGGTGGGAAGGTAAGCTACTTCAACCACTGTGGAAAGGGAGGTTCTTCAAAAAACTAAAAATAGAAATACCATTTGATCCAGGAATTCCACTCCTTGGAGTTTACACAAAGAAAACAACTTCTCAGATTCAAAAAGACATATGCACCCCTATGTTTATCGCAGCACTATTTACAATAGCCAAGATACTGAAGGAACCTAAGTGTCCATCACTAGATGAATGTATAAAGAAGATGTGGTACATATACACAATGGAAATACTATTCAGCCATAAGAAAGAAACAAATTCTACCATTTGCAACAACATGGATGGAGCTGGAGGATATTATGCTCAGTGAAATAAGTCAGGCAGAGAAATACAAATACCAAATGATTTCCCTCATTTGTGGAGTATAACAACAAAGCCAAACTGAAGGAACAAAATAGCAGCAGACTCACAGACTCCAAGAAGGGGCTAGTGGTTACCAAAGGGGAGTGGGGGAAGGGTGGGTCAGGAAGGAGGAAGAAGGGGATTGTGGGGTATCATGATTGATGCACATGGTGTGTGTGGGGTCATGGGAAGACAGTGTAGCTCAGAGAAGACAAATAGAGACACTGGCATCTTACTACACTGATGGACAGTGACTGCAATGGGGTATGGTGGGGGGGACTTGATAATAAGGGTGAATGTAATAACCACATTGTTTTTCTTGTGAAACCTTCAGAAGTGTTTATCAATGATACCTTTAAAATAAATTTATAAATAAATAAATAACTGAATAGATGAATAAATAAGTAAGTAAATAAATAAATAAATAGAAGCAATGGAGAGAGGCAGTGCTAAGCAGCACCTGGCTGGCATTGTGGGCCGGAACGTTCTACAAACAATCAAACCATTACACAGACATTATTAACAGAAATCCAGCCTCCTATGACATCTAGAAGTATTCTCAAATAATCCAAAAATATGCGACACATAAACTTGTGCTCATAATCAAAGGGGGGAAAAAAGCATAACTATTCAAAGAAATGAAGATGAGGAAAATTCTAAAGAACCAGAAGGATCATGCTGAACTCTATTTATTCACTAAAGAATATTAATGGAGTTCCCAGACAACACTAAACATCTTGGGAGTATTTTTTTTTTCACTATATTGGTGGTGGTGGGGATAGTGGTATTTTGTTTTGTTTCAGTTTATAATGTTTACTGATTCTAATGAAATTGCTGGACATTGTATATGATTGGCTCTAGGTTTTACTAAGTGTGGTACCCAACAGAACAATTAGAAAACACCCATAGCTTTCTATGACTGAAAATACATATTTGTAAATTCAAATGACTAAGCTGTATGCATGTGTGTTCATAGGAAACTTGAAATTTTTCAACGCTTCCAGACATTGAGAGGAAGCAAAAGCCATGAAAATACATTCACACAAAGACAGGGGGGAAAAAATGGGTGGTTTTTCTTTTCTTTTTTAAAAAGATCAATTTCTGAAAACATTCTAGTCCCTGAACAATTTAGGGGAGCTGAAATTGGTCTATTTTCATGAGGCTTGCCAAACTTAGTCTTAAGGAATGAAAGAAAATCATGAATCTAGACCTAGATTAGCCAGAATAAGGACCAGTTTGTTCTTACATTCATTAGCATTTCAATGCCTGCATAAAGTAAAATTCTGTGGGGGCTGGGAAAATTAATGACAGCTTTCTGTGTTTACTACTTGCTTATAAAACACAAGGCAATACAAACATGAATGCTTTCCACCACGCTAATTTTTTACCTTAAAGTAGACATACTAGAAACAGAACTTTGCCTGACAGGTAAATTAGTTTACTGTTAAATAACCACAGGCCTCAAACTAAAAATAATGGAAAAGAAATAAGCCAGTCAAAATGTGAAATTTTTTGGAAATAAACATTTTACAAGAAACCCTAGCCCTTATACAGGCATTATCTAACCAAGCATTATCTGAACAAAACTGGAAAGAGGACAGATCTAAAACAATACCATCAAAACAAGCATGGGACCTGTGGCAGCCGAGGAAGACGAGGAGATGAGACACAGGGAAGGAATTGTAGTTTTTCTTAATGCTTTTTCAATTTCATCTCAAATATGGCCAGAAAAATAAACTTGGCAAATCACAAAATTAATACTATTTTTAGAATTCCTTCCTATATGAATGTCTAATACAGCAAAATAAGAATAAAATTACAGGCAGTCCAGAGAAAACTCTGGATCTTTGACCAACCATAAGAATTCCACCACTCCTGAGGTCCCAGACACAATTTTTCATAATGAAATAGTTGGGGGAGAGCTAAAAACTGACAAATTTCTTTTACTCCATGTACATGAAGATGGAAAGATGGAAACAAAATTTAATACCATCTATAAACACAGTATGCAATCAACACCTAAACACAGGTCAAGCTGGCTACATGTGTCGATAAGTGTACATATACACCCAAAAACCCTAAATGCTAAGTTTAAAGTATATTAAAAATACAAAAATTAGAAAGAATCTTAACATATAAAACTCTTTTTTCAAATACACCCCCAAGTCCTTAAATATGTCCACATTCTCTCCATTAGTGACAGAGAAATTATTCCTCAGGAAGACAGTCATGATTTTAAAAAAAAGAAAAAAAGCCTAAGACAATGTAATGTTAAAAAAAAATAAGGTCTCTAATTTTTGGATCATTTTAGATTTGTATAAGTGACAATAGTTGAGGGGGTCCTATGCTGGGCGTTCTATATGCATTGTCCTAATGCAGCTTCTCAGGAGCTGTGTGCAACCTTGGACAAGCTCTGGGAAATGCTGATGACTAATTTCCTCTTCTGGAAAACCAGGCAACAATTCCTACCCCAAAGGGCAGGAGCAAGGTTTATTGAGATAATGGATGTGGAAAGCTTCTTAATTCTGATGTCTAATAGTGGGCACAATGAATAGAAACTCTAAGTCCTAATCATCATAGCAACACAGGAAGGTGGGCATCATACTAATTTTGGGAAAAATAAGCATACAAGACACTAAGTATTTGCCTGTGAAGTGAGAGAGCAATGGTGGGCTGGAAAACAGCTGAAAAGGTAATGATGAAGTACTTGACTAGCCAATCAAGCAAACAGTACTAATGAACCTTAAATAAAAATTAAATATAATTAATCTTTTGAGTTAATGTGCATAATTCTCTGAGCAGCTATACAAAACCTAAATCCACACAGATGACAGTAAATCAACCAAAGTTGACTGTACTTACAGTACAAATACTAATAAACATGCATACTTAAAGTCCAACGCACAAAATTACTTTTTCTCTGAATTTAAAGGCACAACCCACAATTGCTCGGTCACTTCAAGTATTTTCAATGATTAATATAAATTTATTTTTGCATTTTTATTAAAAAAGTGCAGAAACATAGTTAAGATGAACAATACATAAAAAGCAAACACACACCCTGAGTAAAGCATGTGTGCACATATATGCATGGACCACCTGCTTTCTGCTTGATTCAGCTCTTAGTTTTCACCTTTCGTAGGTCTGGGCTGTGAAATACAAAGATATATAAAACCTTATTTTCTTTAGAAAAAAGCAGTCTCAAAACATTTTTATGCCTTGAAATTTGAGCTCAACATCTGTGCAATTACGAAATATATCTTGTAGGAATAACAGAGCTATGTATCATAAATACATACCAGTAACACAATGTTAAAATCATCAACTTTTATTTAATTCCAATCCACTCTCTGAAATGCACTTGGTCCAATTACAACTAATAATTATTCAACCCCACAGCACAGCACCATATAGCATCAAGAGGATTAGCGAATATGTGGCCTTTTTATTCTTTCTGCCTATTATAAGAAAAGAAAGAAAATTCAGACAATATGACCCCACAGGAAGAGAACAAACAAATTCACTTACTGTTGAATAATAAAGGGGTTAAGAAACAGTTTTCTGTCCAACATTCGCTGGGGATCAGCCTCCAAGTTTCTGAGTTTACAGAGGAAACCAATTCCAGTCAATGTGCAAAAACCACACTTTGCATTCTCTTCAAAAAACTTTGTTAATTTTCATTTTAAATATGCTTTTTAAAATTATATTGTATTGCAAGCTGCAGATTATAGTATCAGGCTTTGTTGGTTAGCAGGCCTTTTTATGAAACAACTTCTATAAGTAACTGGAAGCACAGCAGTCACTAAGAATAGACTGCTGGGCCATCCTTACAAGGGAAGTTCATAAACACAAAATAAAAGAACATGTGTATATTCCAAACTCCTGAACACATATTCATATTTGTGTATTTGTAAGCTGGATCTTTGGAGAAAGGGGGAAAAAATATATTTTTCCTAAATATAAACCATTTAGAAATGGTTTCTTCTTGGAAATAGCACTCCTGATATTTTAAGCCAACCAACATAAGTCACTCAAGTCTCTGACCCCTCTCCTTTCACTCCACTGCCTGAGACAGAAGGACTAATTCTCCCAGAGAAAGGGGCAGGAGTCCCTGGGAAATTATTTCAGGACTAGCTCCACAGAGGAATTAATAAATGCTGAAGCTCTGGAGATGGTAAGTTTGAGAGAATCATAAAGTTCTCTGACAGTGGGTAGTCAGAAGACTGAGAGGAAAAAGAAAACTATAAAGTTCAAAGAAAATCATAATAAGACCAAAAAAACAAAAAAAAAAAAGAAGTATGCAAGGGTAACAAAACCAATTAAGAGTGATAGCATATATTAACAAATTATCTAACTGTACCCAGATCATATCTTTCTGTCTTTAAATCATACTATAAATGTTTAACACATATTTAAAACATTTTTAATATTGGTTGGTTTTTTTACATTACTTTTTTAAAAAGATTTTTAAAGTATATTTCCATTTGTCTGCAAATTACCTACTCATTTGGCCCACAAGACCAAATCCTTCTCAAACAGAAAGCAGAGAACACACTATGAGAGAGAGTAGTTTTCATAGGACTGGTTTTGTACATTTAAACTCAAAAAGGTGACAGCCACCCTCAAAGAAGAAAAGGCCATAATCTAGAGACTCAGAGAACCCAAGAGATTAAAACTGTGCCTTTAAATTTTTATTTTTAAACCTTTTAACTTCTTAGTTTAGATAAACTGTAAGAGATAAAATTCAAATGCAATTTCGTTTGAAATTTTTTTTTTAAAAAAAGGAAAACATTTTAAAGTGTTAGAGATGGCCTCTCTATAAAATATTGGCACTCGACTATATTCTTTGGTGCAAATTTATTTTATTATAACAGAAGCTCCTCAAAACTATGACCTTTCTAAATCATAACCCTAGCAAAAAAAAAAAAAGACAACTTCTTAAAGTCAAGATTCTTATTCTTTATTTTAAAATGTTAAGCACTTAACACAAGATTATATTTGTTTATTCAGGGTTCAATAATGTTATACAATCGATAATCTATAAACAAAGAACCAGAATAAGCCCAAAGCCTTTCCCTAAGACCTCCCAGCATTACAGAATGTACAAATAACCAAGCTCTTTAAAGTTTTAGCTTTATTTGCAAATTCAGAGACTAATTGAGAAACTGAAATACATTCCCTTTCCACCCCACTTAAAATAGCTTTCCTCAACTCTTGATGACATTAAGTGACATCTTACACCAGTGAAGCCAGGATGTGAGAACACTTCCATAACAGTGACAAAGTCACAATTAGTGTAGAAATGAGAAAGTGACATCTCAAAAAAGGAAGAACAGCACTCTGGTAAATGCCTATGAATCCATTTTAAAAGAAAACAGACCCCAAAAAGAACCAAATGTATGTTTAAATCAGTAAATTGAGCCATTTCAAATTGATGGCATTCAAAACTTCAAGTGTCCTTTTAGCTATGATGTCTCTCTATTCCAGTTAAGCTCCAAAATATTAAACTCTACATGTCTGAGATGATACCATTTTTCATCTACTCAGCATTCTGTCTGGCAGAGGTATTCACTTTCTAACACACCTGAGCCATATGGTAATTTTTCAAGTCAACCACGAGGTGGCCCAGCCTCCTTTTCTGGTTTCACCTTCTACCCCTTGACCTGAAGTTTGCTCACTGTCCCTGAGTACACACCTCAGCAATCCTAGTATGTAACTTCACTCACTCCACACCCCTCCACCAAATGCTCTATGTGAACACCCTACAGTCTAACGTAGCCCATTCCCTATTTTACCACCACAATGAGATTGGGAACCCAAGCATAGGTAGGCATCTTTGATAAAAAAAAAGAGACAACAGGTACCAAGTGGAGTCACTTCTGCTAAGTCCATGTCACCAAACCGAGATTCATGACTCCCTGAATTAAAGTTTTAACCTCTCCCAGGAGTGCATCTTAAACCAGTCAATCGGGAATTACCTGACCAGCACTAGCAAAGAAGCAATCTGCCTGATGGACTACTGCTGTCCCCCCAAAGAAAGGTGAACTTGTCCAAAACGATCCACTCTTTGCTGGTAACTTCTTGTTCTGACCCTTCTCCCTATAAAATCTGCCATTTGGTAAAGTTCTCTGGAGCTCCCTTCCATCTGCTAGATGGAATGTCACTCATTTCATGAGTCATTCAATAAAGTCAAAAAGACCTTTAAAATTAATTCAGTTGCATTTTGTTTTTTTAAACATTGTGTTTTACACATTGCTAAACCCCTACCCTCCCACATCCCTGTGACTCACACATCATTAAGAAAACAGTATATGCTCAAATATTTAATGGAGCCTCAGAATATAAATAGCATTGCAGAATCATCTGGTCTAGCTACCCATTAAGAATGGGCCGTGCTCTCTACAATATTTCCACCACTCGCTCTCTGCCTCCTCACCCTTCCTCCCCTTGCTCACTCACAGCCAGCTTTCACAGCTCTGACTCCCAGGAGCCTTTCCTGACACAGGACCCCAAGCCCTCGCCAGCCACTGTACAGAACAAGCTTATCTCTGTTTCTGCATGACAGCAAAATGAACTTCTGGTTTGTCCCTTCTTTTATTCATTCAACAAATACTTACCAAGTACCCACTTATTTACTATACTTCCATGGCACCTGCTTCAAACCACTACCCCTCAGCCAGACACCAGGAACATAATGACAAGCACACACGCCACCACTCCCACCACCTCTACAACCACTACCACGGTCCTCACTCTCATGGAGTTAAAAACAAGTAGAAAATATGGACATTGTTCAGAAAACCACCATGACATACACCCCAAGTCCATCAACCCATGGCCCCCTAGCCCACAATATCATCTCACCTCCCTTTGGTCAACATGGCTTCTTGCTCTCAAATGCCACCAATTTTTTACAAAACAAAAAACAAACAACAAAACACTGCCTGCATCCCTAACAAGCACAGTGTGACCCTTACTCCATCAACAGCCCAAAGCAGCTGAACTCATACCCATTTGTATCTTCATGCTTGTTTCCAGATTCACTTTATTCCAAATTCACTGCAGCTAGAGCAAGAGGAAATCCCATTTTGCAGATACAATGTTTCACAGAACCTTCATACAGACACAAATTAAAGTCAATATTAGCACCAATTTATCCTTTATTTTGGATGTATATCATTTCTTATTAAAAAGACAAAGAAAACAATTAGGTTGTTAGATGACTAAAACTAAATTGAAATTAGGACTGAGCATCCTGTCAACCTCAGAATCCAATCTGTTGCTGCATTTCTGCTGCTTACATATCATCAGCTTAAAACGCTCACATATATACTGATAAAAGTACACCTTGCAATTTCAGGACCCTCTTTAATTAAACTGATTGAAAAGCTTGAAAGACAAGTAAGAAATTTCTTATTCAAAGCTGTATCACTAACAATGAACCAGCTCTCATTCCTCATGAAAACTACACATGAGATGAGATGCACTCAGATTTTAGAATGGGAGGAAAAAACCCACATCACCATATTGCCACATGTATTCCCTTGTTATCACACAACTAGAATCACCTAAAATGTTCCTGGCACGTAGATGAGTGTGGTGGGCAAGGGTAATCACACAGTAGGGAATATGACATGTTTGCCTGCAGAGGACCAGGTAGGGTCCCAGCCATGCCTCAGTAATGACAAACAGAAGATAAACCTTTGAACAGGAGGCCAGAGAAGCCCACTCTATTCTAAGGTTTGCATAGGAAAAGATCTAATCTGACATGTTGAAGAATCTATAGTTTCCAACATTTAACATTACAGCATGACATATCTGTACATTCCTAACAGTTCAGAAATACACTTGAGAACTTAAACAACCCAAACACCTCAATTTACATGATGACGCAAAATGAACAGCACCTCTACCTTTACACGCTTTTACAAAATATTGTTGTATTTTGTTTTTTATTTAAGTATTATACTGTACTTTCTAAAGAAGTGTGCATAATGTTTTTATTCTCTAGAAAGTTTTGTGACTGGCTATTCCAAAAAAGACAAATGCAATCCTATTTTGCACAGATTTTTTAAAAAACAATTTTAAATGTCAGGTTTTCCTCCTATTAAACCTACTTTACTTCATGGCACCAGAACTGAAAAAAAAAATTGTGTACCAAAATATATTTTCATTTAAAATGCACGTTAAAATAAGTATCCAGGTGAAGGGGGGAGCCTAGTAAACATAATGTTCTTCATGTAATTGTAGATTAATGATACTAAAATAAAAAATAAAATAAAAAATAAATTAAAAAAAGGAAGATTAAGCAATAATGTAAGCTCTTTCAAATGTGGATGGTGATTATAAGAATTTCTGTTATCTTGTTTGTATTTTTTCTGTACACTTGAAATATTTTATACTCAAAAATTAAAAATAATTTTTAAAACATGAAAAAAAAAAGTATCCAACTCACAGTGCTCAGGTTTACATAACATTCTGAATAAGGTGAAACAAAAGGGTTCTCAACAACACATCTATCTTAATTATTTATTTGTTATTTTTCACACATTTCTTCAAATAGAAATACCAGGTACTTGTAAACATAGCAATTCTTACACTTTTTTGCAATTAGAGTTTCACTTAACCCAAATCAAGCTCATTTTACATTTGACCACATTCCTTGTTAAAAACAAAGAATAGGAAACACACATACAAAGACTAGAACTCCTCTAAAGGACTACTAACTCCTCTAAAAAGGGCAACATTACATTTATATTAGAAACATTCATGAACTTAATTGGAAAAATATTCCAGGAACAGAAATTTAAGATCATCATATATTCTTAAGAACTTCATTTTTCCTGATTTATACATTTTGCATAAATTGTACATAAATATCAATTTTGGACTTGCAAACCAAAGTTGTTTTAAATTAAAATCCAAGTCTCCAGATACTATGAATTAACATATAAAGGGATATCAAATAAGAAGATTACATGTTTCAATGGAAATTATGTTTCCTTTTCAAAATTTCTGAAAATAATTCTACAGTATTTATAACTTTCGCCTAAAAAACTAGCCATTTTGATTATTACGAAAAAGAGGGTTATTTAATAGTTGTTACAAGAGAAGAATTTTTTTCCCCTCTAATGTGGTAAAGGGAAAAAGTCACCTCAGAAATACAAATGAGTTCATATCTGTAAGCAAGACATCATTTACAATTAGCCCCATCAGGCTACATCAAAACACTGAATAAATTACGGTTCAATGAATTTACTGGATGAATTTCAGTCACTTATTTTTACTTTCTTTTAAAAAACAAGAAGCTTTTAGGAAAACAAGATTATTTTGCCAGGACAAAATACACGACAGGACAGTGTGCCTGGGTGGTGTGGGCTTAGGGTCTGGTTTTGCTGTCAAGTGCACTGGGCATATTCCATCCATATTAATATTAATATTATTACATAATATTAATATAATCCTCCTGAAATGATCACTGGTGAAGAGTGGACAGTGAGCTTTTTCAGAAGGAATTTCCATTTATTTCTTTTTTCCCCTGACAAATGGACTGTAGTGCTTTCCTTCTTCTGGCCCTTCAGCCACGTGTGAGCAGTTTGCAGGTCACCTGTGAAGCATCAGTGTTTCTGACCCCTGAAGGCAGAGTAAGGAAAGTGACGAAATAGCAAAAATCTCCCCCAAAAGTACTCTACAAAGACACACAAAAGCATATGGGAATAAGAGCTGGGCTTCAACAGTGCAAAAGTGAAAATTGATACTTTGAGGCAGCTGCATTGTTAGCACACGCAGAGAAGCCACGCACCACCACCGAAGGCTGCTCCCACCCATGAAGGAACCGCATCCCCCCACTGCCTCACAACAGCTATTTACAGCAGTCTGCTTTCTCCAGACACTCGGTTATTTATGCACATTAGACATGCATTATTTAACAGTGCTACTAAACCAAAATGGGGACTTTCCATGTTTTTTTACTGGGTGAGCAAACTCTTTTTATAATAAATAATTATGTTCAGTTTTAAATAATGTAAATCTTCACTTAAACTGAAAATAAAGCATTTGGATTTAAAACCTCTGGAACAAGAGTGTTTTTACCATCTTAACAGAATCAGTAGTTAAAAGGAAAAGGAACAGACTGCTTTCCAAGGTTAACCAAGAAGAGCTAGAGAAAACTTTTAATTAGTATAAGTAATAATCCAACCCATTCTTTCATTTGGAATATAGTTGATATACAATATTATACTGGTTTCACATGTACAACATAGGACTCAATATTATATATTTTATTTATATATATATAATGTATTTCTTATCATATATACATATACATACATGTGTGTATATAATCACTAAATGCTCACCACAGTAAGTATATAATTCAATCCATTCTTCAAATTGATTCTCTGCCTCCTCCAGACATGCCTGTTGGACCATCTTGGCCCAAATTCATTGGTCCTTCTCACACCAAGTAACACACATGCCATCTGGCCCACAGAACCCACACAATCACGTGCCTGCTGCTATTATCTGCACATTATTTTCTGCAAAAGTTCCATTTCAGCTCCCAAGGAGAAGATATAGTCCTTCAGTTAAAAAATTGTGTTTCATGACTGTTTGTAGCTCCCACAGAAAAGTCTGTGCCCTTCTTGTTTAAGGCAAAAAATTAAATGGCTCTTTCTGCTGGAAAAGTAGCACTTGGAGTATTAGCTGCAGCTTTTCCAAAAAAGTGTGATAATTTTGCTCTTTGCCCCACAACTCTGAGGAAAAAACTTTCTGAAACGACACTAGGTACAAACAATAAGGAAAGGGTTTGTGCTGAGGAAGGGCAGAATCTTCTCAGATGGGTTGATTGCTCCTCAGAGCCGCAAAATGGGAATGAACAGTGCCAGTTTGTAAACCCAAAGCAGAAACAGAGCAGGCCATGTCACTCAAGGGTCAGGTGAGATGTCACAGGTGCACCTGGAGGCCAATGTGACCAGCGAGACACACTCATGATGATGGCCGTATGCCCAGAGGGGCTCCGAAAGGCAGGCCGGCCCAGAGTGGCCTGAGACGTGGACAGGTCTTCATCACACTTGCTTGCTGGGACCCCCTGCAGCTAGGAGGACAGGGGTCAAGGCAGGAGGATGACACCGCCCCATGCAGACCCCTCTGTGAAGCAGGTGCCCGAAGAGACCCCCATGGCAGCAGCTGCTCCCTGCGCTCTGATGTCGCACCCGGCGAGGGCCACACTGCGGTGAGGCAACGCTCCAGCCAAGCTGTGAGGAGGCCTACTAACCAACATTACGTCAAACACGACCTGGGCAGACCCAGGGCACCCTTCTGGGGATGTCAGCTCCTCAGCGCTCAGGCAGGGATGTGGACCTCTTGCCTGCAACCACATACCAACCACTCTAAGCCCCTGGTTGGAACAGCCATGAAGGGTGACTGCTCTTGCTCAGCCATCCACTCCACCGAGGCCCTACTGTGTGCTTCTAAATCATATGACAGCCAGTCTTGACAGCCAGTCTAATACCCAAGCTGAACATCATGTATCTGGAGAAATCTAAGCTTAGTTATTTCCCATTAATGAGATGCAAAAGTGGGAGGCTCAATTTCAATATTTTAGAACAATGGAGTTGAAAAGATTCAAAATAAGATTAAAAGTCAACTTTACCAGAACAGCATCTTAATTTGGGGGGTATGTTCTTAAGACTAAATCAGGACAGATGGCCAAGATCTGTCTATTCAGTAGCATCTTCTACAATCTGTTCAAACTGCCCAGCAGCAGGACAGATTGCTCCTAGTTTGTTGCCTAAGTTTATGCTGAGGGGTTGTAAATGGGCCACTTCTTTCTCCGCCAAAAAAAAGGGAAGGAAAAGGATATGTAGACACTGGAATTATAGTTAGCACAGTGAGGTGCTTACATGGACAGCCAGAAGGAGCTGGGACCAAGAGAAGGGCAGATTCACACCTCCACTGAATACTCATTCTCTGACACAATGGTACGTGCACTGGTAACCGTTTTGAAATAGCTCTCTCTTCATGCATGCTTCCTTTCTCTCTCCTCTCTGTGTAGGGAAGTGCCCTCTCTGTCTGTCTCTCTCTTCTCCCTCCCATTCTCATGCTCTCACTGGAAAAATAAAACTTGTGTTTTTAATCTCTCTTTCTAAGGAGGACAGAGGAAGGAAACAGAAACAAAGAGCACAAACAGTGTAAATGGACATTATTCTGTGATTAACTCATGACTACATTTTGGCAGTACATAGCTGATGAAACAACTCATGGAGCATGCATTATATATGTTATAACTAAAATGTAAAATTAAGGAGATTCTGACTGGTTCAAGGACCCTAACTCACATTTGGATACAAACATCTGAAAATTACCCAAGGAAATGACAAATACATGAGAAGAACATGGTTATGACCCACCATGTCTACAATATTGTGTCTACTGTAATTTCAGGGCAGCCTCTCACAAACAATCTCATCCAAAGATATGAATGACTGAAAGTGCATATCCAAAAGGAGACAACTTTCGTGTGATCAACATTGTAATTAAGGCCACTTATGAATGCTAAGCCAACGTGTGCAAGACTTACTAGGCTCTGAGACAGACATGTTGCCTTCCCCCAGCCATATTTTGTAACACTCCACTTTTGAAGCCAAGCATCCTATTTATATTATAGTGATCTGAGATACCCATCGATTATTATGCATTGAATTGCATCCCCCAAAAAAGATTATGTTCAAGCCCTAACCCCTGGTAGCTCAGAACATGATGTTATTTGGACATAGGATCTTTACAGAGGTAACTGGGTTAAAAATAGGTCATGAGGATGGGGTCTAAATCTCCTACTGTCTGGTGCCCTTACTAAAGGAAAATCTGAACACAGAAACAGACTGACACAGAAGGCAGGCAATGGGAGACATGGAGAGAGAAGGCCATGTGAAAGTGGAGGATGCAGTGACGTGCCCAAAAGCCAAGCACACCTGCGGCTCCCAGGAGCTGGGAAGAGGCAGGAACAATCCCTCTCCAGAACTGTTCAGAGGGAACACGGCCCTGCCCAAACCTTGATGTCAGATTTCTATCCACCAGAACTGCACAACAATAGATTTCTGTTGTTTTAAGCCATCCAACTCTTGATGCTTGGTGGCAGCATCCCAACTAAAGTAGCAGACGGTCCATGAACACTTCAACTGACACACATTTTGAGATGCCATGTGGGAAATAAGATAATTGACTTCAGGAGAAAATGAGAGGCACAAGTGGACATTAGGCTCTTGACACGTCTGAAGCTGTTTGCATGACCCAGTCAGTTCTGTCCCCATGGAGACACTGCCTTCCACACTGAAGCCCAGACTGCGGTGCAGGGATTCACAAGGTCTGTCCCCAGCTATGCGGCTCTCCTGGGACTCGCACACCCAATCCCGCACTACTTCTCCGTGAACACAGGATGTTCAACCACGCTATTCAGGAGTATTTTCCAAAGTTCAGCAACTCATCCCCCAACCCCTCTCCTCCCTGCAGAGAGGCAGCGCAGGAAGCACGCAAAACACCTACACTGAACTATAGTAGGGGGGTACGGTGCCCCATATGGACCAAACTCAACTCATACCCTGAGCATCTTTACTCCAGGGTGTACAAGCAGCCCAAAAAGCAGGGCCCAGTAGCTTTCTTTCTATATTCAGAAAAACCTGAGTGGGAAACTTTTTTTTTTTTTACATAGTATATCTAATTTATAATTTTTTTCTTGAGGGCATCACTCATATTTATTGATCAAATGGTTGTTAACAACAATAAAAATCTCTATAGGGGAGTCAATGCTCAATGCACAATCATTAATCCACCCCCAACCTAATTCTCGTTGGTCTCCAATCTTCTGAAGCATAACGAACAAGTTCTTACATGAACAAATTCTTACATAGTGAACAAGTTCTTACATGGTGAACAGCACAAGGACAGTCATCACTCATTATGAACTATAGACAATCAGGTCAAATATGAATATTCGTTTGATTTTTATACTTGATTTATATGTGAATCCCACATTTCTCCCTTTATTATTATTGTTATTACTTTTTTAATAAAATGCTGAAGTGGTAGGTAGATGCAAGATAAAGGTAGAAAACATAGTTAAGTGTTGTAAGAGAGCAAATGTACATGATCAGGAGTGTGCCTGTAGAATATGTGTTAATACAAGCTAGACAAAGGCAATAAAACATCCACAGATGCAGAAGATTTCTCTCAAAACAGGGGGGTGAGGTTCTAAGCCTCACCTCTGTTGATCCCCAATTTCTCACCTGATGGCCCCCCTGCGACTGTGCCTGTCTTAGGTTGTTCCTCCCTTGAGGAATCTTACCTGTCTCTGACTAACCAGTCATCTTCCGAGGCCATACAGGGAGATGTGAAGTTGGTAAGTGATAGAGAAGCTATATTGTTTGAAAAGGTTAGCTTTTACTTCTTTGCAGATTTATGCCCTGTGGCTTCAATGCCCATCATTTGTCTTGAGGTATCTTTACCACTTGGAGGAATTATGATACTCAGTAAATTCAATATGAGGCACGAATTCTATTTAAGGGTTGTAATTAGGAAGGAAGAAGAAAAGCTATAGAGGTAGCAGATAGAAGAAAACATGGGAAGATTGATTATTTCTTTGACACATCTTCTTGTAGAGTAACTTAAGCATGTATAGGTTTTAAACTACTAATTAAATTGTGCACACACATTAACGTAATAGGAATACAGTTACATAAACAAAGCAGATCTATAATTACCAGCCATCTCCAGTTAAACCAAGAAAACCAGTTGGGCACCCTAGGCATTTGTGAAAATTTGTCTATGATATAATGGATATTGTCCAACTGTAATTGAACAGTCTGAGAGAAATCAGACAAATTAAAACAACCCATTCCTGGGAACTATTCACATCCCATATGCTCTTTTAACAGTAGATAGTCTGTAGTTGTAAGATTTTGGAGCGCTACAACTTGCACTTCTCCTAATTCTTGGTTGAGTTCCAACAGTATAGGTCCAGTCAAATTTGTTGTTTTACTGTATGCACAGGCCAGCTTAGATATCGCCTTCTTCATTCCAATGGCAAGTCCAGGAACCAGTGGGATGAATGCAGCTATGACTACAGCATCACCTGGATCTTTGTTGAGGTTTTTTGATGATCATCTTCTGGTATGACTATTTCAGAGAGTGATGATGTTGGAAGTTCTTCTTCATATCGTATCTTAGTTCATTTTCTGGGTAGCCAAATTAGGCTTTGATCCTCTGTATAAACACAAACAGACCCTTTGCCCACACTTTGATATGCCCTTTATACCATTGTGTACAACTCATTGGAGGTCACCACACAGGACCTGCTTTTTTTTTTAAGAGAAAGGAACATTATCAGAAAAGTGTACCTCCATAGCTGATCATCTGACACCCTTTAAGTGATCAAAATTAAGGATATTTAAAGCATGCATTAATTGTTCATTTACAGTTAGTTTTATCCTATCAGGGAGTAATCCCCTTCTATTTCTTTCTTTTTTTTTGTTATCTTTAATCTAAATTTACATGAAGAATATTATGTTTACTAGGCTCTCCCCTATACCAGGTCCCCCCTATAAACCCCTTTACAGTCACTGTCCATCAGCATAGCAAAGTGTTGTAGAATCACTACTTGTCTTCTCTGTGTTGTACAGCCCTCCCCTTTCTCCCACCCCTCATGCATGCTAATCTTAATACTCCCCTTCTTCTTCCCCTCCCCTTATCCCTCCTTACCCACCCACCCTCCCCAGTCCCTTTCCCTTTGGTACCTGTTAGTTCATTCTTGGGTTCTCTGATTCCGCTACTGTTTTGTTCCTTCAGTTTTTCCTTTGTTCTTTTACTCCACAGATGAGTGAAATCATTTGGTATTTCTCTTACTCTGCTTGGCTTATTTCACTGAGCATAATACCCTCCAGCTCCATCCATGTTGCTGCGAATGGTAGGATTTTCCCTCTTCTTATGGCTGAGTAGTATTCCATTGTGTATATGTACCACATCTTCTTTATCCATTCACCTACTGATGGGCATTTAGGTTGCTTCCAATTCTTGGCTATTGTAAATAGTGCTGCGATAAACATAGGGGTGCATCTGTCTTTCTCAAACTTGATTGCTGCGTTCTTAGGGTAAATTGCTAGGAGTGGAATTCCTGGGTCAAATGGTAAGTCTGTTTTAAGCATTTTGATGAACCTCCATACTGCTTTCCACAATGGTTGAACTTATTTACATTCCCACCAGCAGTGTAGGAGGGTTCCCCTTTCTCCACAGCCTTGCCAACATTTGTTGTTGTTTGTCTTCTGGATGGCAGCCATCCTTACTGGTGTGAGATGATACCTCATTGTAGTTTTAATTTGCATTTATCTGATAATTAGTGATGTGGAGCATCTTTTCATGTGTCTGTTGGCCATCTGTATTTCATTTTTGGAGAACTGTCTGTTCAGTTCCTCTGCCCATTTTTAATTGGATTATTTGATTTTTGTTTGTTGAGGCGTGTGAGCACTTTATATATTTTGGACGTCAAGCCTTTATCGGATCTGTCATTTTCAAATATATTCTCCCATACTGTAAGGTTCCTTTTTGTTCTATTGATGGTCTCTTTCGCTGTACAGAAACTTTTCAGCTTAATGTAGTCCCACTTGCTCATTTTTGCTGTTGTCTTCCTTGCCCAGGGTGATATGTTCAAGAAGAGGTCACTCATGTTTATGTCTAAGAGGTTTTTGCCTATGTTTTTTTCCAAGAGTTTAATGGTTTCATGACTTACATTCAGGTCTTTGATCCACTTTGAGTTTACTTTTGTATATGGGGTAAGACAATGGTCCAGTTTCATTCTCCTACATGTAGCTGTCCAGTTTTACCAGCACCATCTGTTGAACAGACCGTCATTTCGCCATTGTATGTCCATGGCTCCTTTATCAAATATTAATTAACCATATATGTCTGGGTTAATGTCTGGATTCTCTAGTCTGTTCCATTCGTCTGTGGCTCTGTTCTTGCGCCAGTACCAAATTGTCTTGGTTACTATGGCTTTGTAGTAGGGCTTGAAGTTGGGGAGTAAGATCCCCCCTACTTTATCCTTCTTTCTCAGGATTGCTTTGGCTATTTGGGGTCTTTGGTGTTTCCATATGAATTTTTGAATTATTTGTTCCAATTCATTGAAGAATGTTGCTGGTAATTTGATAGGGATTGCATCAAATCTGCATATTGCTTTGGGCAGGATGGCCATTTTGACGATATTGATTCTTCCTAGCCATGAGCATGGGATGAGTTTCCATTTGTTAATGTCCCCTTTAATTTCTCTTAAGAGTGACTTGTAGTTTTCAGAGTATAGGTCATTCACTTCTTTGGTTAGATTTATTCCTAGGTATTTTATTCTTTTTGATGCAATTGGGAATGGAATTGTTTTCCTGATTTCTCTTTCTATTCGTTCATTGTTAGTGTATAGGAAAGCCACAGATTTCTGTGTGTTAATTTTGTATCCTGCAACTTTGCTGTATTCCGATATCAGTTCTAGTAGTTTTGGGGAGGAGTCTTTAGGGTTTTTTATGTACAATATCATATCATCTGCGAATAGTGACAGTTTAACTTCTTCTTTACCAATCTGGATTCCTTGTATTTCTTTGTTTTGTCTGATTGCCACGGCTAGGACCTCCAGTACTATGTTAAATAGCAGTGGGGAGAGTGGGCATCCCTGTCTTGTTCCCGATCTCCAAGGAAAAGCTTTCAGCTTCTCGCTGTTCAGTATAATGTTGGCTGTGGGTTTATGATATATGGCCTTTATTATGTTGAGGTACTTGCCCTCTATTCCCAGTTTGATGAGAGTTTTTATCATGAATGGATGTTGAATTTTGTCAAAAGCTTTTTCAGCATCTATGGAGATGATCAAGTGGTTTTTGTCTTTCTTTTTGTTGATGTGGTGGATGATGTTGACGGATTTTCGAATGTTGTGCCATCCTTGCATCCCTGGGATGAATCCCACTTGGTCATGGTGTATGATTATCTTGATATATTTTTGAATTCGGTTTGCTAATATTTTATTAAGTATTTTTCCATCTACATTCATCAGGGATATTGGTCTGTAATTTTCTTTTTTGGTGGGGTCTTTGCCTGGTTTTGGTATTAGGGTGATGTTGGCTTCATAGAATGAGTTTGGGAGTATTCCCTCCTCTTCTATTTTTTGGAAAACTCTAAGGAGAATGGGTATTATGTCTTCTCTGTGTGTCTGATAAAATTCCAAGGTAAATCCGTCCGGCCCGGGTGCTTTGTTCTTGGGTAGTTTTTTGATTACCGTTTCAATTTCTGTGCTCACAATTGGTTTGTTTGACTTTTATGTTTCCTCCTTGCTCAGTCATGAAAGGTTGTATTTTTCTAGGAAGTTGTCCATTTCTTCTAGGTTTTCCAGCTTGTTGGCATATAGGTTTTCATAGTAGTCTTTAATAATTCTTTGTATTTCTGTGGAGTCTGTCGTGATTTTTCCGTTCTCATTTCTGATTCTGTTGATTTGTGTTGATTCTCTTTTTCTCTTAATAAGTTGGGCTAGAGGCTTATCTATTTTGTTTATTTTCTCAAAGAACCAGCTCTTGGTTTCATTGATTTTTGCTATTGTTTTATTCCTCTCAATTTTGTTTATTTCTTCTCTGATGTTTATTATGTCCCTCCTTCTGCTGACTTTAGGCCTCATTTGTTCTTCTTTTTCCAATTTCGATAATTGTGATGTTAGACTACTCAGTTGGGATTGTTCTTCCTTCTTCAAGTGTGCCTGGATCGGTATATACTTTCCTCTTAGGACTGCTTTCGCTGCATCCCACAAAAGTTGGGGCTTTGTGTTGTTGTTGTCATTTGTTTCTATATATTCCTTGATCTCTACTTTAATTTGTTCGTTGATCCATTGATTATTTAGGAGCATGTTGTTAAGCCTCCATGTGTTTGTGAGCCTTTTTGTTTTCTTTGTAGAATTTATTTCTACTTTTATATCTTTGTGGTCTGAAAAATTGGTTGGTAGAATTTCAATATTTTGGATTTTGCTGAGGCTCTTTTTGTGGGCTAGTATGTGGTCTATTCTGGAGAATGTTCCATGTTCACTTGAGAAGAATGTATATCCTGTTGCTTTTGGATGTAGAGTTCTATGGATGTCTATTAGGTCCATCTGCTCTACTGTGTTGTTCAGTGCTTCTCTGTCCTTACTTATTTTCTGCCCAATGGATCTATCTTTTGGGGTGAGTGGTGTGTTGAAGTCTCCTAAAATGAATGCATTGCAGTCTATTTCCCCCTTTAGTTCTGTTAGTATTTGTTTCACATATGCTGGTGCTCCTGTGTTGGATGCATATATATTTAGAATGGTTATGTCCTCCTATTGGACTGAGCCCTTTGTCATTATGTAGTGTCCTTCTTTATCCCTTGTTACTGTCTTTGTTTTGAAGTCTATTTTGTCTAATATTAGTACTGCAACCCCTGCTTTCTTCTCTCTGTTGTTTGCCTGAAATATATTTTTCCATCCCTTGACTTTTAATCTGTGCATGTCTTTGGGTTTGAGGTGAGTGTCTTGTAAGCATCATATAGATGGGTCTTGCTTTTTTATCCATTCTATTACTCTGTGTCTTTTGATTGGTGCATTCAGTCCATTTACATTTAGGGTGACTATTGAAAGATATGTACTTATTGCCATTGCAGGCTTTAAATTCGTGGTTACCAAAGGTTCAAGGTTATCCTCTTTAGTATCTTTCCACCTAACTTAGCTTGCTTATTGAGCTGTTATATACACGGTCTGGAGATTCTTTTCTTCTCTCCCTTCTTATTCCTCTTCCTCCATTCTTCATATGTTGGGTGTTTTGTTCTGTGCTCTTTCTAGGAGTGCTCCCATCTAGAGCAGTCCCTGTAAGATGCCCTGTAGAGGTGGTTTGTGATAAGCAAATTCCCTCAGCTTTTGCTTGTCTGGGAATGGTTTAATCCCACCCTCATATTTAAATGATAGTCATGTTGGATACAGTATCCTTTGTTCAAGGCCCTTCTGTTTCATTGCATTAAATATATCATGCCATTCTCTTCTGGCCTGTAGGGTTTCTGTTGAGAAGTCTGATGTTAGCCTGATGGGTTTTCCTTTATAGGTGACCTTTTTCTCTCTAGCTGCCTTTAAAACTCTTTCCTTGTCCTTGATCTTTTCCATTTTAATTATTATGTGTTTTGGTGTTGTCCTCCTTGGATCCTTTCTGTTGGGGGTTCTGTGTATTTCCGTGGTCTGTTCGATTATTTCCTCCCCCAGTTTGGGGAAGTTTTCAGCAATTATTTCTTCCAAGACACTTTCTATCCCTTTTCCTCTCTCTTCTTCTTCTGGTACCCCTATAATATGGATATTGTTCCTTTTGGATTGTTCACACAGTTCTCTTAATATTGTTTCATTCCTGGAGATCCATTTATCTCTATGTCAGCTTCTATGCGTTCCTGTTCTCTGGTTTCAATTCCACCAATGGCCTCTTGCATCTTATCCATTCTGCTTTTAAATCCTTCCAGAGTTTGTTTCATTTCTGTGATCTCCCTTTCTGGCATCTGTGATCTCCCTCTGGACTTCATCCCATTTCTCTTGCGTATTTCTCTTCATCTCTGTCAGCATGTTTATGATTTTTATTTTGAATTCTTTGTCAGGAAGACTGGTTAGGTCTGTCTCCCTCTCTGGTGTCTCTGTGATCTTGGTTTGCCTGTAATTTTGTCTTTTCATGGTGATAGGAATAGTTTGCAGAGCTGGGACTAGTGACAGCTGGAAGAACTTGCCTTCTTGTTGGTTTGTGGCCTTCCCCTCCTGGGAGAATAGCGACCTCTAGTGGCTTGTGCTGGGTAGCTGTGTGCAGACAGGGTTTCTGTTTCCTGCCCAGCTGCTATGGAGTTTATCTCTGCTGTTGCTGTGGGCGTAGCCTGGCTCCAGCTGCTGCTCCAAAGTGGTGGAGTTGCATTGCAGGGGGAGCAGCCGGGAGGCTATTTATCTCTGTAAGGGGCCTCTGTGTTCCCTGCAGCCCAGGAGATTAGAGTGCCCAGAGATCCCCGGATTCCCTACCTCTGGACTAAGTGACCCACCCTGCCCCTTTAAAACTTCCAAAAAGCACCCACCAAAACAAAAAAATTAAAAAATTAAAATAAATAAATTAAATAGATTAAAAAATTAAAAAATGGCCGCTTGTTTTTCTTTATTCTCCGGTGCCAGCCTCCGGCACCCGCTCACCAGACTTGCTGCTCTGTTTCCCTAGTATTGGGGTCCCTATCCCTTTAAGAGTTCCAAAAAGCGCTTGCCAAAACAAAACAAGAACAACAACAAAGAAAAATGGCCGCTCGCTTTTCTTTTGTTCTCCGGCACTGGCATCCGATACCCACTTGCCATTCTTGCTGCCCTGTTTCCCTAGTATTGGGGTCCCTGTTCCTTTAAGACTTCCAAAAAGCACTCGCCACAACAAAAAAAAAAAGAAAGAAAGAAAAAAAGGTGGCCGCTCGCGTTTCTTTTGTTCTTCAGCACCAGTCTCCGATACCCGCTCGCCAGTCTTGCTGCCCTGTTTCCCTAGTATTGGGGTCCCTGTCCCTTTAAGACTTCCAAAAAGCACTCACCACAACAAAAAAAAAAAAAAAAAAAAAGATGGCCACTTGCTTTTTGTTTGTCCTCCGGCGCTGGCATCCGATACCCGCTCACCATTCATGCTGCCCTGTTTCCCTAGTATCCAGGGCCCCGTGCATGCACTGTGTCTGCGCTCTGGTCCGGATGGCTGGGGCTGGGTGTTCAGCAGTCCTGGGCTCCTTCTCCCTCCTGCTCAGACCTCTCTCCTCCCGCCAGAAGCTGGGGGAGGGGCACTTCGGACCTGCCGGGCCGGGGCTTGTATCTTACCCCCTTTGCGAGGCGCTGAGTTCTCGCAGGTGTGGATGTGGTCTGCATGTTGTCCTGCGTCCTCTGGTCTTTATTCTAGGAAGAGTTGTCTTTGTTATATTTTCATAGATATATGTGGTTTTGGGAGGAGATTTCTGCTGCTCTACTCATGCTGCCATCCTGGCTCCACCCAGTATATCTGAGAGGACACTCACAGGAAGAAACCACCTCAGGAATGAGTGCCCAGGTAGGAAAATATGACCTGTAACTGACAAATTGCTTGAGGTTCAGTATGCACAAGTCGGAAACTTTTATTACATGATTCACTCAACATGCACTAAATACCTTTAGGTTTAGGTCAGGGGTCTATAAACTTTTCTCGTAAAGGCCAAATAGGAGATATGTTTGGCTTTGTAGGCTGTGTGGCCTCTGTTGCAACTACACACCAATGCCCGCTGCCATGGCGTTGATGGCAACCACAGGCGATATGTGCCGGAAGGGGTGTGGCTACACTCCAATGGCGGGGCCAGATTTCGCCAACCCCACTTAGATGGGAGCTGCCCTCCCTTCAAGAAGTTCCATCCGGCCTGACAGACAGGGACCAGCAAGCCAAAGGACTTTGATGGCCATGCTGCCCAGTGCTGACAGGAGTCACCAATGTCAGAGAGGTGGCCACACCAGTGTCCTAAACATAATTTTGGCAAGGGAGACAGTGGAAAAATAGGAGGACAAGGGGGTCAAAAAACAGAAAGGGAGTCAAAAATGAAGGGCCAGAAAGGAAAACTGCAGTGCAAATGGGAGGGTTCAAGACACCACGCCACATCACAGCTAACACTAATATTATATGCCTACCTACTTCTGGTAAGATTTTTTAAAATCTCCGTGAAAAGACAAATAACCTACAAATGGATAACAGAACAGGTCTTTAAACCCTCTGCCAAAAACGGAAGAACAGGATGTTAAACCCTTCCTGCACCACCATTTCTGCCTGCCACCTATTCTGCAGAGTTATATGACAGCGGTGTCCCCAAATGGTGCAGTAATGAAAAGTCCCTGGGCAGAAACACATGCGCCACTGGCCCCTGCACTGTGCACATCCACTTTAACAAGACTGCAACGGATTTACTGCCCCTGACATTCATATTAAACATTTTTCAGTATCTGTTAGCAGTTTGATAAAACGTGTTAAAATTAAATTCCAGCCACAATGCACTCATCCACACCTTAGGAGGCAAAGATTATATTAATGTGACCTCCCTTATACCACTGGCCAATAAGAGGAAGTCTTTCCATCCACGTTCCTGAAGTAGTAATCCAAAAGCACAAAGGGGGACTTCCCCCTTAATTTAAACACACACACTCATCAGCTAAGTTCAACGAGTGCAGATTTGGGAATGTGGTCTGCTGTTCAGAACACCTATTTACTGCGACCCCAGAAAGAAAATCACTCCCTTCTACTAGAGGAGAACATCACGGGAGGCAGCACACAGTTCACGAGCAGGGACACAGACTGATCAAATTAATGCTGCATGGCATTATTTGAGACCTATATTGAGATAAAACACCACATCTGGGTGTCATAGCCCTCTTTGGTGACTTGTTTATAACAAGCAACAACACATTCAAGACCCTCTGCTTTTCCATAGGAGATTTTAAGACTATTTTTGAATAAGTTGTCATTTTCCTGAGATCAACAGTCCACAGAGCTTATTTATTTACCCAAACAAATACTACAGGTAGAGAATATTTAGATATCAAATATACATAGTATGTAGATGTTTAGGTAAATACCTAATGCATGAGACAATAAATACATGAGAACGCATGCCCCTGTATCCGCTGTGGTCAGAGGCACCTGGCCTGCATGCCCCCACATAAATGAGAAGCTCCTACATGGTGACTACAGCTCATCAAACTAGAAGAGGGTCAGGAGAGAGGGGCAGGCAGGGGATCTTAAACAACAGACATCCCACTGACAATCCAGGAATGTAGATATTAAAAATGTTTCCACCCCCCTGTAGGTCCCGAGCTTACTTGGCATGGAAGCAGTCCCTGGTCACCAAAGCTGGAAAAACAGATTTCCTTCTGATACGTCACCAGGCCTTGTTGGATTTCATGGGAAAGTAAACTCTGGTCACACCACCCTGCCCAGGCCGCAGGGCAGGAGGGCACCTCTCACGTCTGGCTCCCACCTCACAAATGCAGGACCAGCCAAGGCCACGATCCCAGGCCTGGGCCTGTCAGTCCACACTCAGCCTCTCCCCATTCAAAGGAGCCTTAGGGGAGAAACTCAGAGCAATTTCTGCGAATGGTATTTATTTTCCAACACTGCAAACCCACAAGTTACGGTAACCGGCTGCAGGGACCACCAGGCAAAGTGCCCTTGTGATCCGCTTCCTGAGCATCCCCCTGGGATGGCCTCTCTCCCAGCTGCCCCGCAGGCACCAAACCAACATTTTTCTTCTAAATTTGGTACAAAAACACACAATCACATGAGACCTTAATAGGTAAACAATGCCAAGTACTGGGATCAGGGTAAAACAAGGGGCAAAGGGCAAATGTAGCAAGAAGATTCGAAGGCCAAACAGGAGGTGTTCACCCTTGGGGAGGACGGCCAGGAAAGGTGGTCTGAGTACCGTGTTCTGCCTCAATAGTGCCAGCAAAGGACCCAAACCCACTTTCCCACCAGCTGCCCAAACAGGCAACTGGCACCTACAGCGTGACAGGAACTGCCAACATGCAGAGAACACGTCCAGTGCTCAGACTCAGAATACTGGGCACTTATATTCAAACTTCAACACAAGAGACTTAAAAATGCACAACACCATCAGTTTGAAAAGGAAGAATCATCTAGTAAGTCCAGCAACCAGCTCTTGGCTGACATTACCTATTTCATTTCCTGGGCCTCCTTATGCCCCACCCGCCCACACCCAGCAGCCAGCTCCAGGGGCCAGCACGCCTTCACCAGGAGGGGGCCTGGAGTGCCTGCCTTTTCCCCATGTGCTTCAGGCTCCCTTAGAATGAGGGAACTAGCTTTGGTTTTATGGGGTGGGCACAAGCTGCACCAGAGAACAAAAGTAAACTGGGGTGGAATAAAGGGGAATAAAGGACTTGACATAGAATTATAATTAATGCTGCCAATAGCAGTGTCTATGGCATTTACACCAGGTAGATAAAACTCAGAAGTGCTGCTTTTAGAGAGAAATTAGAAATGGGTTAGCTAAAAGTGTGTGTTTTGAAAATGAGACTCTTAAGCAGGCAAAAGCTAATAATAGTGATTCAAAGAAGTATGAATAGTTGGTAGTGTACAGCTCTAGAACACAAACCTAGCAAACTATACACTCATAGAAACATTTTTAATATTTACATTAGTTCAAATGTAAGGAGTCAACTATAATTCTGATTGTGATTTTTCTGATGCATTGTTTGAGGGCCGTTTTACTTCTTATTAAATCCAAATGGTGAACAGACAGCTCCCTGCAGCCAGAGAGAGCTCAGGGGAAAGCTGACGGCAGAAGGATAAAGGCTCAAGTGGGGAGCCCAGGTGGTTGGCCAAACCCTGGAGGCCCCTTGAGTTGCAGGCTCTGGTTTAGGTTTTAAATAAAAGGTCATACTCTATGTCTTGACGTTCAATTCCATTATTAACTGTTTTTGCCTCTGTAGATACAGCTCGAGTTTTGTGACCTGCCCCTTCCTTATCAAAAAGGCAACTGGTAACACAAACCTAGGCAATCAAAAGCTACAGAATGTCAAGAGTGGGTGACATTACCAAATGCAACTTTTTTCCTAAAATCAGCAGAACCGAAAGAGCATGAAAACAGGAAGTTGTATGGGGAGAACCACGGGAATGTGTTCAAAGCATCTTTTTTTTGGAACCAAAAAAAATAGGGGAGTTTTAAGAAATTGTCCCATAATTACCAAGGAGCTGTTAACAGATGAAGTCAATCTGTATTTGCAGGTATGGAAACATATCCAAGACACACTGGCAGAATAGCATGTATAGCAAGAAGCCATTTGTGTATGTGGGTGTTTTAAAATGCTCATATATGTGCAGAGACTTTCTGGAAGGATGCAGCCCAAAAAAAAGATAACTGTGTTTATCTTCTGAGGGAGGGAGAGGGTGTGGTATTCAGGCCTTTTTTTTTTCCCCACTTCATACACTTTTTTACTTTCTTTTTCCATGAGCAGGTACTATTTTTATAACTTAACAACAACAACAAAAACAGCAGTCTTTAAAGGAACTGAAAGACTTGAAAGCAGGGCAGGTGCGAGGCTTTGAAGAATTGCTGTGTTTTAATAAAGAAACAAAGACATGCTCCCAAGCACAATGAACACCTGGAAACAGAAACACCTCAGAAGGAAACATGGAGACAGCCTCCCCTTACAGAGTCCCTGAAGCTGGTGCCTTGAATGAAAGACCTAAAACGCCAGGCCAGAATTGGCAGCCTTTGCAGTGTGTTGGGTGACTTCTGGTTAAGATGGAAGTTGTAGTGCTGGGAACAAAAGGTATCAAAAAGCAAGGAAGTGCCATCTGAATATGAAGGGGGAGGAGAGCACTGGAAGCAGAGAAGCTCTCCTGTCTGATGAAGCCTGAAGGAGGGGTCCTCCCCTGCGGCCCAGAGAGGAACTCCCCATTGCAGTTCCAGAGCTGCTCACACACTCCCTGTGTCCCAGCGTAAATCACCGCTCAGAATAGGAGGAGAACAGAGGCCTATCGCAGGGAAGTGACTTCCTCAGGCTAATGCATCCTGGACTAATAAGGGCTCCTTCCCCGGGGTGCTTGCACTCCACCATATTGTCTCTACTCTGATCCTATCAGTGAAAAAATGCTTAAGTGCTTGTAAAGTCTATTTTTTGCTAAGGTCAGTTCTGGGCTACCTTTCTGAGCCAAGGCCCTGGGCCTGGGGCCAGACAGTAGACATACGAGTACCAGTTTCTCCTTTTCCCAACATAGGAAAGTTTCTTAACCTTTCCGTGTGTCCTGAGTGAGCCTGGGGTACACTGAGAACAACAACAGTGAGGGTCCCAGCCTGGCAGGGAGGTTAGGGCCACACCTTAGTGTGGAGTCAGCACCACATGCCATCATCATTTTGCCCACATCACAGCTGTCTGCTAACCATTCCTTCCCCAAGTTCAGTCAGCTAGGTACAACAAAAATAACTATTCAACTCATATTTTTAATTCTTACTCTCTAATTAATCAGGTCTTAATGGACGGTGTAGAAATGGACACCCGTGCACACCTGCTGGTACACACCACAGAGCATGCTGGGCTTTCACAAATGTGCCACGGTGGTCTCCCCGTGAGCCCTGTGAGTGGCTCTCACACGGACTGCAGCAAGCCAGGGAAGGTTCTGGAACTGCCTGAGGTCGCAGAGGTGCTGGTGTGTGTCCCGCCGGGCCTTCAGGCGGGGGTGCAGAGCCCGCACACAGCCGTACACCGTGCGCCACAGGAGCACGCTTGGCTCTCACCATGGTAAGGAAGGGTTATTTTCTTAACATGTTCTCTGAAAATCAAAACAAAAATAAAACACTTCATCATATCTTTTTATTCTGCCTTTAGAATAAACTGAAGCCTTGGAATGTGTGGATGATCGCCAGTGTAAGCCAAACAAACAATCAGTCCCATCTCCCAGAACATCGATGCACAGCCTCTCCTCCACTCCAGACTCGGCAGCTCCACGGTCTCTAACCCTGATCTGCACATCACCTCCCTCACCCGAGGCCAGTGGGCCAGCAGGCCACCCCACAGGACCCCCTTGCCCAGAAGGGCTAGCAGCCAACACCTTCCTTGCCGAACGTTCCTGGTGTCCCCACCCCTGACACTTGCAGCTGGCACCTTCCTGACCTCACCCCTCAGCTGCAGATTGGCTCTGAAGGCAGAAAACGAATACCAGGGATGGTCACAGCTCAAGCACTCCTGCCAGGCGTGGGAATGGCCATCGGAACCAAGCTGCATCTCAAGTGAGCTCACCAAGACTCAAAGTAATGGCGATGCTGCAGATGAGGCACCATTCCCATCAAGCCTAATGTTGTCAACCAATTAGTAGAATAAACTGATTTACTTCATAACGGGCTATGTGTGTGCGTTAATTTGCCTGCATCACTGGGGCAGGGCAGCACAGCTGATATGAAAGATCCTGGTTGCTGTGATGGACAGGCAAGAGGCTGGGAGACGGGTGAGGGGCCTTCAGTGCACGGTCTGGGAAAAGAATGTTAAACTTGAAAATTAAGGAATGTGGAGGAATTCTGCAGTTAGATAAATGTTTGCCAAGCCTTCTCACACTCAAACTAAGGTAGGCAATGGGAAAGCTGAAAAAAGGGATGAAACCTAAGAAAAGAAGCTTAAAATCAAGATAACAGTCTAAGATGCGAGTTATCCAAGCAACAGAGAAACACATCTAATACTATACCTACACCCTTCACAAGGATTCCATAAATGGTCCAGTTTTGTGTCTGCTTTATATCCAGAAATCAGTAAGTAAAGTAAACCTGTTAGCAAGGACTCAATCAGGTGCTGTGAGTACAATTTTTTGCAAGATGGATAAAGTACTCCATATGCCTTTATTTGCAAGTATTTTCCATTCTTTTCAAAACAAAGATGAAGCCAGAGTGAGCTTTCTCCCAACTAACACTTCTTATTTCCATGCCTCATAACTATTCAGGAATTTTAAAAAAAAGAGCTCACTCTTAAAGGCCTGCCACAGATTATGGACGTTCTTACATTGAGGCATCACTGACGTGACAGCCCACCCCATCCACAAGTGCTCCTTTTTGTATAAGTGACCGTGGACATCTCCTGGTCTCTGAGAATTTCCCAGGTCGTGCACTTGAATTCCCAACAGTGCTTTGTCACTGGAGGTTTCTGCTCAGCAATAACGTGCTTTGTTCCCACAAGTGGCCCTCACACCTGCCAAGGGAAAAGCCCCGGAGACATTTGCTGGACAGTGTGTGGTCGTGCTGCCCTCTAGTGGATGCGGCCAGCACAGTATTTCTAAAGGAGGATGCAGCCGGAAGAGAAAAACGCGTGTGAAAAAGGCGAGAGAGGGAAAAGCCTGACACAAATGAGTACAAGTAGAAAAAAAACAGAAACAGAAGTTAACCTAAGAAAATAAACAGTGATTTCTCCTAAAAATTCCATGGGGTTTTATGGACATCAAATAATCAAGTCTGTGGGCATAAAATATATTCAAACCCAGAAATGTACAGACATATCCACACATTACTTTAGAATTTTACATACAGAAAACCTTAGGCAAAAAATGTATCTTTATATGCATATCTACATATACAAGCCCACAAACACACACACATTACACATTTATTGCACCCCATCATTACACTGAAGGAAACAGGGACATTTCAAAGTCCACAGAATACAATGGCTGAGTTAGTCCGACAAAGAACACAGAAAGAATGTGGACACTGTGGGGAGGAAGGAACTAAGGTAGGGGATGGGCTTAATTAGGCTGTGTGAGTATCCACATAAAATTCATTTATCAGGATTCAGAGCATGTAAAGACATACTTAAAATTTTTAAACAATTACTAATTGGCAGCCACCAATAAAGAATGGCCATGCTGTTTTGCTATATATTAAAATTATACCAAAAGTTAAATTTGTCCCCTCAATTCATAACTAGTAGGATTTCCTTTACTCAGATCAAATTTTGGGGGCAGAGGCAAAGTAGGGAACCAAGCCACCTTTTAGTAATAGTTCCCATCCTATGTTGAACTATGCTAAGTAGCTAGCTGTGCATGTCGGGTACATCTGGGTAGCAGCAAACGGTTCTATCTTCTGAGACATCTTTAAAATGCTATTATAACACCTATAATGATCTTCATGACAACATTCTAAAATAAAATCTACTTTCACATCACACCCAGACCTATTTCCTCTGGAAAGTAGACACAGGCTCACTCTCCTGCCAGCGAAAACAATCGCAAATTGGCAGCGACCTCTTCTGGAAAATCCATGAATTGCACCCTAAAAAACGAGAGAAGTACTGATTCTCATTTCTGAGTATTTTGAAATAAAAAAATCACACAACAGCTCCACTCTTTAGTCCCCACACATTGGTTTTACAAAGCATTTAAAAGTTTATGCTTTCAGCACACTTGCCTTGATTTGGGCAGCAGTTATAAATTGAATTCAACCATCCACAAACATCTTTGTTTGTATTAAATGATTTATAGTTCTCCCTTCAGGGAAAATTAAATTAAATTCTTTCACAACTCTTAGAAGAGAAATATAAAATATGAATTACATCTATGTGAAGTTATTTGAAAGAATATTTCTTGCTAAGCCTAGGGTCCTCATGCCATTAGCAAGAATTTTCCTCTGGATTCAAATTCATTCTAATCTATGAAACAAGACTTGGTTAGGCATTACCAGGATAAATAAAGATGAAATAAAGCCTGTTCTTGGAAAAATGTGCATGAGGAAATACAGTATACATTATAACCACTGCTCTTAAAATGCATAGGAAAGTAAGAAGAAAGTGTTACATGTGTCTTTAACCAAACAGGACTGAAGCAGCCCCAGAGCATCTCCCCCATCAGCATGGTAAAGGACGCGGAGACTGACTGAGACCCCAGCTTTACCCCCTATCAGGTGAGGGGCCTGGACTCAGCATCCTCCACAGTGAAATGTGATGGCAGAGACAAGGTTATTAGGAAAAGCCACGGACGTACAGCATTTAGCACACATCTACTTGATAAGCACACACATACAGAGAGAAGACAGGCAGACACCCACCCACCACCCTCCACAAAACCTTCCAGGTTCTGTATTAAGGGCAGAAGTAACTCTGACACACCAGGCCTGCACAGCAGCCCTGATCTCCTAGGGTTTAAGGAAGAACAATTAGAACCAGTGCAATTAAGGCCCATGCTGCAGGAGGCAGCCAAGCAGCACCCCTGCTCCCACCCTGCTCTGGACCTTTGGAAGATTTTAATGTTCTATAAAGGTACATCTCATGTACCTTTAAAAAGAAAGATTTGACAACGATCCGAATTTAAATGCACACTTCCTTTGACCCAGCAATCCCACTATCAGTGGTGACACATTCTGTGAGATATATTCAAACAAGTTCACTACCGTGTTGCTTTTTTATGGAAAAGAAACAGGTGGGGTGGGGGGAGAAAACGAGGAGACAAACTGTGATATATTAATAACCATGTATCACTTTGCAATCATTAAAAAGAACAGAATGGAGCTAATATGTACTCATCAAGAAAGAGACCCAAATGCCATGTTAAATTTAAAGAGTAAAACTGCACTAGGCTATATATATTGTAGGCTTGTCTGTACATTTAAAACGTCGGGAGGTATCTGCCCTGTCGTAGATTCCGAAACCAAGGTTATTCGTGATGAATTCCGGTGATTGACGTGGGAGTGGGGGCAGCAGGGCACTCCTCCTTTCTGTGAGGCTGACTTCCTTGCCCTGAGCACGTGATATTTTACAATTAAGCGAACTCCAATACTGAATTCTTTCCTGTGTTAAACACACATCCAAGGTCACGGGGGAAACCACAGAGGCCGGAGCAGCAGAGCAATTCGACCGACTGGTTCTCCCTCCAGGCGCTTGTCAGCACCCTGAGAACCAGCAGAACCTGGAGAGGCCACCTGGAGGGTGGCCCTGGGGCTGGCTGTGCTCAGGCGGTAGGTCGGCCAGTCCTCCCCTGACACCACAAGCAAAGGCAACAAAATAAAGAATAAGCAAGTGAGGCCACATCAAACTAAAAAGCCTCTGCACAGCAAAAGAAACCACAAACAAAATGAAAAGGCAACTTAGGAATGACAGGAAATATTTTCAAAGCACATATCTGATAAGGGCTAATGTCTAAAATATATAAGGAATTCATACAGTAACAACAAAAAATGTCTGATTTAAAAGAAGATATAAACGGCTAACGAATACATGAAAAAATGTTCAACATCACTAATCATCAGGGAAATGCAAATCAAAACCATAATGAGATACCACCTCACATCAGTCAGAATGGGAAATACCCAAAAGACAAGAAAAAACAACTGTTAGTAAGGTTGTGGTGAAAAGGGAGCCCTCCCCCTGCACTGCTGATGGGAGTGTAAGCTGGGACAGCCACTGTGGAAAGCAGTATGGAGGTTCCTCAAAAAAACTAAACATGGAAATACTGTACAACTCAGCAATCCCATTCCTGGGTATATATCCAAAGGAAATGAAATCTCAGATACCCACACTCCCATGTTCACTGCAGCCTTATTCACAACAGCCAAGACATGGAAACAACCCAAGTGTCTTCCCATGTATGAATAAGTAAAGAATATATGGTATGTAAGTGCAATGAAATATTACTTAGCCATAGAAAAAAGAAATTCTGCCATTTGCAAAAATATGGGTGAACCTGGAGGGCATTATGTTATGTGAAGTAAGTCAGAAAAAATACATACTGATGATCTCACTTACATGTGGACTCTAAATTAAAGTGGAACTCATAGAAACAGAGAGTTGACCTGTGGTTGCCAGGGCTGGAGGGTAAGGGAAGTGCACAAATATGGTCAAACAACACAAATTTCCAATTACAAGATGAGTAAGTTCTGGGAATCTGATGTACAGCACGGTGGCTCTAGTTCACAGTCCCAGGCTACACAGTTGACAGGTGCTGAGATCTTAATGTTCTCATCACACACACACATATTTTTTATGTTATAGTTATGCCTCTGTAAAATGACACATGTGTTAACCAACCTTAGTGTGGTAATCATTAGAGAATATTTAAGTGTATCAAATCATTAGGTTGTACACCTTAAGCTTGTATGTCATTCATATATCTATATGTCAATTATATCTCTAAAGCTGATAAAGAACTCAGGAAGAGCTGTACAATGGGTGGATATGACAGTCTATATACATTATAGTTCTACCCAGTCTAACTCTATTAATGTGTCCATTACTAACACTAAATATAAAATGAATAAATAAATGGACACAACAACCTTCTCGAATTTTACTAGTTTGTGCTTTGACATTTATAAATAGAGTACCACTGGAATTTCCTCAAATCAGGGCTCCACATTTTAAAATAACATCATCTTTCATGTAAATCTAAAAAAGATTTACAAGATATACAAAAGTGAAAGGCCCCATGCTGGGGAGATACATATGTGGGGTGTGCGTATGTGTATGTGTGCATGTGTCCAATTTTTATTCCATTTATTGCCTGCCATGATTTTTTGAGGCTTCAAACCATTGCAAAGCTGTCCACAGTGACTGTGTACTTACCGAACTCTGAGACAAAATTCAAAACCATTTCTCCATGCCTTTTGGGGCTACCAGAGTCAAACCTGCCATCTACACACCCCCTGGCCCAGGAGAGACATCTGCCCTTCAGTTGGAAACTGATAAAACACAGGGAGGGACCCAGAGGACACAGTCTTTACCCCATTCAGTGGAAGTTTTCCTAGCTTAATATTTCTGAACTGCCTCATACAAGGAGCAGCTGAGTCCCAGGGGCCTGGCTCTGCACAGCAGCAATTTTCTGACTACTGTGGCATAAGAGCCAGTCCATCCTCAGGTGTCCCTATGAGGCTGCAGCTGGCTGACCGCCAAGGGCAGGTAAGAAAGGTCTGCATGATCCCAGGCAGTCTGCGTATGCTGTGCACTTCACACATCACTGATGCACCAGAATCCTGGAACTCTTCCTAGCAGCTGATTTCAAAAACAAACCTACAGAATAAGGAGGAGATACTGGAATGACAGTCTGACTCCAGTTTCTGGAGGACATCATCTGGGTGGTACAACAGAGACGAGGCTGTCTTCCTCTGCATGCAGCCATGCTGAACCTCCCCTGAGTCATGGGGCTAAGACACATGTACATGGAGCTCTCTCCATCCCATGGCAGGCTCAGCAACAAGGAAACAAGAATTCAGTTTCTGACACAGTTCATGGATTTTAAGAATCTTAACCTACCGAGTAACTGAGGGCAAAAACACGTATTATAAATGAGAAAATAAAGCCTATACATTTGCTAGGATTCCTTGTGGTACTGGAACCTCTGCTAATTTCCAAGAGGGGCACCTATTGCAATCAGACCAGCAGAGAGTGTGATTTAGAGAAAATGACATTAAAGAAAAACCAAGTTAATAGGATTCTGGACTCAATGTTGCCATTAACAGCAACTGAAAATTTTTTATAGGTATGTGTTCCCTCTAGGACACCAAGAAGCCTAGTTTTAGACAAGTAGAAATGGTAGCCCTGGCAGCTGCCCTGCCTTGGGCTCCTGGCTTCCATCCCTGGAGCTCAGGGGAGCTTCTGCCCAGCCCCCCCAGTTACCATGTCTCCCTCCTTTGGGGGACAGAACACAGGGCTGCCTGCAGAAGCTGGCACTGCTCAGCTCTCCCTGCCACACGAGCTTCCTCAGCCTCCATAAGGCACTCAGGGTGGGGACAGCAGGAGCAAGGCGGCCGGCTGGAGACCCCATGCTCCCAGGGGGCCTGACACCAAGGTGGAGGACCCGTCAGTTCTGCCTCTGGAGCGCAGGCCACAGCCTCTGCCAGATGACTCAGAAGGTGATCCAAACAGGTCCCTAGACATACACAGGGGAGAGGACGCCTGGTAGGCACAACAGCTGCCACTCTGTGCTGAACACAGCCCAACTCATCCAGGCCCTGTAAGTACTGGATTGATGGACAAATAAAACCCTCCTAAGAAATGGAAAAAAGAAAAAAGAAAAAGAGTCGAAATACAGGTAGGGCAAGGTTAGCAGCTGATAAAAAGATTTTTAGAGCAAATTATAAAAATATGTTATATATTTGGCATGTTCCAATTCTTCCCTGTGTATAAACTTAGATAATATTTTGCTACTAAATGTAAAACTCTAGGCTAAAATCCCATCTGGAAAAGAAAATCTCTTTAACTGATTAGCTCTCCGGAGAATCACTGGAACAATCCTGACCTAAAAGCATCGAGGCATACATTACAGTAATGAGGACAGAACCCCCAAAACACAGTAAAAGTGCAAGAATATGATTTCTCATGAAAGAAGTTAGAAATGCTAAGGATACTAAGAATATGGTTATAATATCTAACTGCTTACAGTCAAAAAATAAATTATGCTTTTCCTAAATAACTATCATCATTAACTCCTCACTTTTTTTTGGATTAGTATGGATGAGTGACTACAATTAGCCAAACATTTTTTTTTTGGTAACCATAGTTAAGTGCAAGTAGATGAAAAACAGACCCTCCTCCCTCGTGAATAGTTTTAAAAAATAATGTACTTTTTACTGAAGTTTTGCCCTAAAGCTTTCTCTGCTGGCCAAATAACTTCCAAACGCATTTCAAATTAAACTCCTAAATTTTCATCTCTCCCTCCTAGGGTGTTCTGCATTTACAACATAATTTAATATCTTTAAATGATAGCAATGCTACACAGCATTATTTCTCATTGAAAGCAATCATTAATATCACTTCATACCTCAGAGAGCAAACAGTCATTTGGCAATAAAGCAAAGTGCAGTCCACTAATAACCTGAGCAGGAAGTCCTGTTAGGACTTCATGTCCCTCACAGAATACCCGTCACACAAGCACACTCTGGCCACCACTTAGCTGGGCCCGTTTCCCATGCCAGGTCTCTAGCTCTGTGACTGCGTGTTCTGTTTCAGAGCTACTGTCCCCCTCTCCCTATTCCCACCCGCCTCTCATGGTCCTCTTTGCCACTGGAGCCATATGCCTCCCACTTAGAGAGTTCTGTTTTGAAAATGTAAAAGGATTTGCTTTTTTTAAGCGAAGAGCTTTAATGACTCTCCCTCCTTAATTGCTATCACACAGTTCAGAGGAAGGAGGGGAGGGCAAGCTGCTATAAATAAGACAAGAGAGCTTTTTACATATGGAACTTCAGTTTGTCCGTACCTAACTGGAATCACAGTCTGAACAATCTGTTTTCCACCTTTTCCTGTGATCTGTCTCACAATACCCATTACTAATTCTGAGCAATAAGCTCAGGTGTCAGCTCACAAGGACAGCGTGCCTAGCATCTGGGAGAATGTAGTATACATACACGAACAGAGGAGCAGAGAAACAAAATTAAGAAGGCCACTTCAAAGCATCCATTAGAACAAAGCTGTCACCAAGTCAGCAGTCCTACCAGTGTCATGCCACAAGTTTTAAGTTTTCGAGTTCTAAGGCATAAATAGTACCAGAGAAGTAAAAATGGAAACTTTAAAGACATCCCTTGCAGCCCCCAGAAAGAGATCTACAGCTGACAGAAGCATCTAGACTCCGGAAAACCCTCTGCCCCTGGTGCAGTCGGTGCACCAGACTGACTGGTAGCATTAATTTCCTTGTTCTCTTCCAGCTGAAATGCAAGCATCACCGTTCTACTTTTTGTCTTCTAATCCATTTTAGTAGTTGCTAACACCTATTTTAGAAAAATTCTAGAATATGTCAGCTTTTAGAAATATTCAATCAAGAAATGACACACACACTTGGAAAGATGGCTCTCTACTGAAATAGTAGTTTCAAACTGGCCACTGGCAGTTTAGGGCCTCAAATAAAGAGTAGGCCAAAGAGTATGGGACAATGAGACCTGATGTTTCACTATCCTTCCCTCTGGGCATACAGAGTTGTACCAATTCCCAACAGAAACTCAATAGGCAAATCACACCTAAATTGTCCGATAGATTTGTTATGCAGAAACACTTTCCTCACCCTAATCCTGCCATGTGGCATGCACATGGGTCTGAGGACTGCATTTGATTTTTATAAACAGACTAAAACTGCATGCAATGCTGTATCATCTCAAAACACATATGTGAACCCAAGAGTAAAAGCCCGTAAAGCCACGCTGAACTGCCGAGTGACTGTAATAAAAGCAATAATGTTAAGTCAGCTTCAAAGAAACTCTTAAAAGAAACTCCAAAAACTTTCATGAATGTTTTGTAGTTTAATATTGACATATTTCATCTTTAAAAAAATGCCAAGAGCTATTGTGAATGGTCTTCTCATTGGAGATGTTGTGAGGTGTCTTTGATAAGAGCAAAGAGTACTCCAATGACCTACATCTGTACAGGAGATGCCCGCTCAGAGACGCAGCTCCCTCAGATGGCTACGTTAACGCTCCTGAGGCAGGGAGAGCTCTGCTGCCTAGGGGAACAGCCAGAATACACTCACTCTTGTCATTTACAAAGGAATCCTTCAAAAACAGGAAACCATTATTGGTAATTTTAAATACGGCTGTGGACTATGTATGCTTAATTCTGCAGATGCCTGGGCTTCCGGGATCCACAGTCTCCAAGTCATGTCAGCAGACGACTGCACAGGAAGTGAGCACAGGTACTGCACAAAGGGCAAGCCCACAAGACCAAGTGCATCCTGTGGAACAGGAGCTCAAGTGCAAGGCAAGGAAGGAACCCAAAAGATGAAGCACAATTTTATTTTGAAGTTGTCTAAATATTAGAGCAAGCCTAACAAAAGTGAGAGTCTATAGGGGGCACTGCTAGAAACAGCCTTTATAGGGAATTCACTTCCAGGCGTGGGTGTCACCAGCGCTCAGGGCAGAGAGCACAGGAGAACACAAGTGAAAACTAAAAAGGGTAAAAGCACACTCAATCACACATTGGATACAAACCTTATAGTGGCAAGCATACCACCACCGAGCATGCAGGGACTGTAGCGATTCACAGTGCGAGGAATCATAGCATACAAGTATCACAAGCATCATGTGCACAAAAATTAGCTTTCTGCTCAAGTGGCAAAGATCAATATACTCACAGACTTCCCATGTTATTTTTTGCTAGGTGTGAATAGAGAATGACACATACTTTTTTCTCTTAGGACCAGTCTTTCCTTATGTACTGAATACTAACAGTCCCTTGATGCTCCTTTCTAAAAGGGCATGTCACCAGCTACTTTGTGCAGAGGAATTTCTCTCCCACAATGGCTCTACCACCAAACACAAGGGAATGGCACAGAGCAGCAGCCTGCACATACACAAAGGAGGCCTTCCACCAGGCATCAGTGACATCCCCTTACTGCCCTAGAGCCACATGTCAGACATAATGGTGTCCCACCAAGCTCAGGACAGAGCAGCATCCTGACCAAGACCCATCCTGACCGAGCCCTGGGTTCCTCTCCACTAAAACCCCATGCAGTGACAGTCTTCCAGCAACTCAGACAGCCTGGTGGACACAGTGAGTCCTTCCTCTGTACCTGTCCACTCCACAAGCCAAGGTGCCATGGGGCTGGCACAGTACTGAGGCCACCCCCCTGCAGGGCGTGTGAGATGACAGTGCCAAGGGCTGCATCTTCTAGAGCCCAGGGACCTCCCAGAACTAGGACATCTGAGGGCGCAGCAAAGGCAGAAACCCAGAGGTTAATTTTCAGGAGTAATTCTAATATTGTGCGCTTCTAAGAAACATAGGTTTAGAAAACTTGTATCATAATACTTACTTTAAACCCTTTCTGTTCTGGATAACAAGGATTTTTTTTTATCATAATCAAAAAAGTAGACTGGTCATTTATCACCTGCTCACAATTTAGATTTCAGCACACGCAATCATTTTACACTTAAAATTTTTACACTTCAAGGTGTAATCATTTGATTAATGGCTGGCCTCTAAGGAGGAAAGCAAGTTCCAAGAAGCAGAGACAGTATTTATTCTTGCTCAACAAACAATCCCCACTGTCTCTGTACCAGCCCACATCACAGGCCCTTTTTCTTTCCAGTTCTCACTGAGTCCCATGTCTCACTGAGTGTGAACATGCATCTCTCTGCATATAATCTCAAGTCATGTGGGCCACTTTGCTGGTCTCCAGACCTGAACACCAGATCCCAGAACACAGGCCATGCACCTAGTTTGAGACCTGCTGAACGACCATGTGGGTGATAAGACCAGAGGTGGAGACTTGACAGAAATACTAGACTCCAAGTGGCCAATATCCTGCAAGTGAAAGTCAAAGTACAGATATAGAAGGTTCCAGGGGACACCCGACAGAGTAACAGGACACCGCGGTGCATGTACCCTGTGGGTGAACACGGGTTGATCACCTACATGCAGATGTGCCACTCTCCATGGCCAATCACTTCACTAGAAGAGAACATGTGGAAAAGACAGACAACATTCTACAGAATGACATGTGCCAACATCCAGGGTTCACTGCAAGCAGATCCAACAGACACACAAATGTTTTCCTTGAGACAAGGAGTTACATACAGGAGTAACTTTGACTTGATAGGCAGAGGTCTGCATTCAAATAAAAAGTTGGCAGGGAAAGCAAACAGAATGAGAGCCAGGGAGCATGACAGCAGAAACACTCCTTCAAGTGGCAAACCAAGAACCCTGGGGCTAGTAAGAGGCAGAGTGTGAAGGGGAAAAAAAGATGAATCACACATTTAAAAGGAAAAAACAATGTGTTAGCCTGGATCACTTTAAAGGAAGAGAAAGGTTTGGAGGGTCTTATATAACAATGAATAATCAGAAAAAGGATATTTTCAATTAAGGTTCAAGAACTCATTCTTTAGGAGGGAACATATTTGCTCAAACATTAATAAGAGGCAATGTTTTGAAGTAGAACCACTGTCACAAAAGTCTCATTTTGGGGAGCTTAAACTGGAACTATCTGATGTCCTTCTGAGGTAGGGCAGGAGCGTGGGACAAGCATCATGATTAACTTCCTGCCTATAACGAAAACTGCTGAGATATAAACAGTATAGTAAGAACAGGAAGGACCCCATCTTAAGGCTAAGATTCCATTTTAAAAAGCAGAGAGTTGAGAAGTAAGATTCCTAACATATTCTCTGGCAATCAGACAATAACCCTACAGCCTACCTTAAGGCAGGGCAGGCAGTCTTACCTGATATGTCCCCACTACTTGAGAGTAACCACTATCTTGGAGAAGAACAGGATAAATAAGTCCTTTGTGTTGAGTTTGTTTAGCAAAATTAGCTGGAGGGATAACAGAGGAGAGGAGGCATGGTGTCTCTCATCAGAGATAAGCATCCTGAGACCACAAGTCAAGCCTACACCCCCAGCTGCCCCCGGCCCCCGCTTTGCCCCATTCTTGAAAGCCTTAAAAGACAGAATCCCCAAACTTTCAGTGCACCTCTTCTCGGAGGATACCCGCACTTTCCTTTCTTTAAGTGCATACTTTCAAATAAAGCTTTCTCACTGCTCAAACTATTGCATTTTGTCTCTTTGCTATTTCATTTCATTTCCAAGTCTTCACTTTGTCTCTGTTTTACTCCTGATAAATAGGAAGGGGCTGCTAAGAGCTCATATTTGGGCCTGCATGTTTCTGCCACTTGAGTAACCAGGACAAAACTGCCACTATGCGACCTACTGTTAGTAGCTTATGTAAAATCTCCATTCTTTGGGAAGTTTTCAGAACACAATCTCACTCCATCCTGTGCTCTGTGGCTCCCCCAAATCCTGGGGTGGTAGGGGCTAGGTCCCATGCCGTGCAGATCCAAGCAGACACAGGATGCCAGGTGACCCTGGCTTCAGGAGCTGGCAAGGGAATCTGCCCTAGGCCAAGAACTTTCCCTCTTTCCCTCTGCACTTTACTGTTCTCTTCTGCCTGCATGAAGGGCAGCTGCCATTCCCTGCTACTCTTGCTTTAATGAATTCCTTCCTTACCTACACTGTCTGATCTCTTCGAGAATTCTTTCTCGCCCAGAGTCAAGAGCCCTCCCTTGTCCAGTGGAGGTTTCACCTGGTGCACAGAGAGGCCTCCCAGACGCAAGCCGCCCGGCAACACTTCTGAAGCCTCTAATTCTACTTTGGGACCTCTTGGTCACAAAGACAGATCCTGATGGCCTTCTCCTGTGCACACTCCCTCACACAGAGATGTGCTCATGTTGAAGGGCTGAAAAAACATCCTACCTTCTCACCTGTTTTGACAAATTTTCCCTCTCTGAAAAGAAAATGCCCCCACAAAGGAACATAAAAATAGCATGTGTAGCAGGAGACCATGAGCAGGTTTCAAAGAGTGTCAGACCACCAAAACATCCCTGTAAAACACCTGCAGAGACTGAATTTCCCCGGGGACCATGAGACAGCAGAAGTGTGCCCACAGAGACACCTGGCTGGCAAAGGAAGATGCTGCTCTGTGACACACTACTCAGGGACACGATCCCAGCACAGAAAGAAGAGAAATATAGAAGAGAGAGATTTGTGCCATGTATACACACACACACACACACACAGTTTATAAGGTAAGACCACTATAAACTGCTTCACATTAACACAGAGGCACGTGTTAACAATTCACACCTTGTCTTTATTAATTGCTGTAATACTAAACTGACAACCTTTATAAAAATATGAAGTGATTATAGGACTCTACTAGGGCTCTTGTGAAGATAAACACTTTTCGTGCAAATAAACTTGTAAAAATATTGCAAGGAAGTATCATAAAGCTTCTGGGAAAGGATCTGCACAAAAAAATGACAATAATAATAATAGCTAAGATGGATAGGTGATCTCTTCTACCAAGCACTGCCTCTCCCCACAACAATCCATGTGACAGGTACTATTATTATCACTATCTTACAGATGCACAGAAAGGTTAAGTAACTTGTTCAAGGTCACACAGCCAATAAATAGATGGGCTGAATTTGAAACAGCCACTTGAATTCAGATTCTGTGCTCTAGACTCCAAGATGCACAGCCTGCCTTTCTATGGAAAAATAACTGACTCCCAATGGAAAAGCTAATGTTCTGCTAACAAAAAACAAGAATAGAGCTCATGGCTCCATGGGAATCCATATATTGTGAAATTGCATCAAACTGCACACCCAATGGAGTCGCAAAATCTTGCTTCTTTTCTCCCTATTCACCTTACTCGCACATGGTACTCCAAAACTTAACTCTGATGTCTGGCTTTCAAGATGTTCCATTTTACAGCCCTTCTCAAGATGCTCTCAAATGAAGACACCCTCCTGCTCCAGGAACACACAACAGGCATCATCACATCGATGCTTCGTGAATGCTGGTGTGCAAAACACACCAGCCCCTGATTGCTCATGCCTGCATCCATTTACACCTCTATATGCCAACTGCCTTATAAGAACAATAAAATTAAACACTAAAACATTACCTTGTATTCTTTCCTTTTATGAAAAGCAGCCAGGACAAATGTTTTTTTGTGCTCACTGCTCCACCCAACATTTGTTAAGCACAACTACTCAGAACAATATTCGCAACTCAAACCTCTTAAGAAAACAGCTATTTCCCTTATATAGCCAAGGGATTGTTTGTGTGTGCTTTAACATGCTCGCCCTGCAATCACACCTATGTATACTGTTTAAAATTAAAAGTAAGGTTAGCCTCTTATCAAATTCTTAAAAAGTAGAGTTTGAATAGTACATAACATAAAAACTTGATGTGAGTATCTCTTCTAGGGCCACATGTCTTAATTTTTCATGCTGCTCAGCATTTGCCTATAAATCTCTACATTTCTTCTCGTGTTCTATCTGTAATGGACAATAGGCATTGCCTCGCCTGTGTTTCTCCTGATCACACGGAATCCAGGGAGGTGTCACGTGAAGGATATCACTACAAAAGAGGGAAGAATTCAGGAGAGTAAATAAGGAAATGAAAACTCTGAACAGTATATGACCATTCTCACTTCTTCAAGACAGTAATGAGGTTGCGTTATGTGTTATTTTACCAGGAGCCCTGGAAATGACAATATAGAGAGTAGACAACAGGGGGAGCCAGTGAGTCCATCTTAAGCTAACAGGAGCCCAGCAAATTTGTTTAAAAACCTGAACTTTAACAGAAACTTTAACTTCCATTAAGACAAGCCACAGGAGCAGGAATGAACAAAGATTATGAATAACAAGAGAAGCAGTGAGAGAAAGCAGTAAAGAGTGAGAGAGACAGATTCCCACAATCCCTATGCTCCTCGGAACTGAATTGAAAACCAAAAGGATTTTTTTAGTGTAATCTTCAGTGAGAGCTCAAAAACCATTTGACACAGCCCTCTCACATAACTGTAAAATGCCAAAAATTTTATGATATGAAATTGAGGTCAAAGAAAAAAATGACAAACGAGTATTTTTCTTTAAAATTCTCTTCTATTGTCAAATTTATTTACCACCTCGCCCATATGCCACAAGAAGTCTTTTTTTAACATCTATTTTTTATTTTTCTTGTGTTGTATTTTTAACCTGAAACATTAAAAAAAAAATCTGGAACACACTTCATTCCAGTATTTTCTAAAGGTTCCAGAAAACTGAACTGAATTTCAGTAACTGTTACATGACAAATATATTGTCAGTCAAGATTTAAATATTACTACCAAAGATGTAAGTATAGATGCTCAAGTTTTCATACTTTTGAAGCACATTAATTAAAATTTGGCACAGTTGAATAAAATAAGGGAACAAATGAGAAGGAAGATGATGTGTATTTCATGCTGAGTGTGGCGTGACTATTACCTCTTTCTGATGATGTTCTGAAACAGGCACTAGCGCCATGCCTGTAATCACTCTAATCATCGTTCAATACAAAAGAACCAATCCGTCAAAATCCAAAGGGATCAATCTGCTTACGGTTAGGCTTTAGAAAGCTCACCAGGTACTTCCAAATGCTTCCTAATGACAATAATTAAACATCTGGTAGTGGTGACCTACTTGTGGCTGCTGAACTTCCTTGAATAGTCTTTTCTATTAATTATGTACATGCTGGGAACTGAGAGAGTTTACATTATGAATAATAACTCATGGCCACAGGAGAAGTCAGAAACCCGACAGGAACACTCCCCCGCTGTCCTGGCTGCTATCTGTTCTAAGCCCTTGTTAACGCTCTCAGATTCAGGAACAGATGCTACATAAAAATTGCAAAAGCACCAAGCAAAGGCATGCAAGCAAGCAGGGTGAAAACACGTTGTGAGGAAACAGCCTTTTATTAAACATTCAAAACAGTGCCTAAGGGGGAAAATAGCCAAGCTGTCACATTTCTACATTTTACTTTGTAAGTAACTATGTTCTGATGCAAATGTTGACCTTAAACTTTTGCAAACAATGACCAGGTTTGTTAGACCCTTGGCAACAGTACCAACAAGAAAAGCCAGAACAAGATGTACACACTTTTGAGCACCATTTCTTGGTTCCCCAAATTAGGGGATGCAGAGAAAGGAGAAGAAAGGTAGAAACTATGACAAAGAGGTCTGTGGCAGTTTGAAATTCATTTGGTGATGACAAAATTTTTGTCTCCCCCTGCAAAAAAAAGTACACTTGGATCTCACTGAAATCAACTGACAATCTATTTATTCTAACTAATCAGCATCTTTCCTAAAAGCCATAAGATTTTACTAATTAATATATCGTAACTACCTCATACTTTCAACTTCACTGAGCTTTTTTGGAGATCAATTTTTGGTATCATTGCCCATTTTTTTGAAAAGATTGTTTGGGTCTTATACCTTTTGGTAAATATGTACTAGTACTAATTAGTAACTAGACACTAGTTTAAATTACAATATTAGTTAGAATAAATTTATCAAAATTACTTTCTTATCTAGTTTGGTTAATCCTGGGTATCATTTAATGCCTATACAATATGTTTATTTTTCCCTAAACATGCACAATTTAAAACAGAATAACACTTTAGAACATAAAGTACATTTTACACATGATACATTATCAGAGGTGCTTAAACAGGTGTAAAGAAACACACACAAGGCTGCCACCTCGCACCATTGTTTATGGAGGTGACTTCCCTGGAGCTGTACAGGGCAGGCCTGCAAGGTTCACACTAAACTGGGCACACTAAACTGGGTTCACACTAAACTGGGCAGATGGGCAATATGTGCATAGGAGAACAAAATGCATGTGTCATCTGCTCGCTGACCCAAATACACACCAATGAGCACATGGACAGATGATCCTCAGGGTTATAAACTGTGGGTCCAATGACCATTAGGCATCCCTTGGCAGCAAGCAACTCCCAACCCCAGGTCCCACCCCCATACCGAACTGATAGCAATTCTTCTATAGCAAGAACGCAAGGTAAGTCATCAAAGAAGCTGTGCTCAGCTGTTTCCAGACTGGGGAACTGTTGCAGAGCATAACAGATAACAGAGATGTGTTGTGTTCTACTACACTATATCAAACCATTTTTTGTTGTTTTATCCCAATTTGCCACTCCTATTTGATGCTGAAACTAAAGAACTGAATCTATTGATCTAATGAACTAGTCATTTAAATAAATGTGACTTTTAAAACTGAATTGACAATAAACGTTCTTCCACACATTAATCTATTGAAAGCTGCTTTTACAGCAGGCAGAAGGGCTATACTGGTAGAAATGATATGAGGACTTTGTGTAACAAAGACGTTTTCATCTTTTCATACAACATAGCCCTTCAGGACATACTAGGAATCTCAAGTAGAAAACTCACTTTTTAACTGAAGCTATAATTACTCTGCCTGAAAAACAAGGGACAAAAAGATGCATTCATGCACCCAATTTGCTAACAAAGCTAATTCGTCTGTAACGAATAAAGGATCAGTTTATCATGAAATAAAACCTACTTTCAAATATCCTAAAATGAATGTGGAAATAAAGTAACCTGGGGTATTCACACAGTACAATTGTAACCTTTTTTAACTAAACAGTCCTAATTAAGGTCCAGCTATCTTTCCCCAAACTGCTGGCGTCTGAAAGAAGGAAGACGAGCTGGCTAACCACCACCCTGATGGCCTGAAGTATTAAGTCATGGTACAGAAACGGGTACCAACCAATTTCTGCAGAGGTGAGTTAGGAACAGGGAGTCACGCTATTCAGCCTAATCTTTGCAGAGAACTAAAGAGAAAGAGAAGACAGTGGACCACTCTACTGATTCACCTACACACAAAACTGGGCCTGGATTATGATCTGCAGGATTTCATCTGGGCTGATAGAGAATGAAAGACTCTCAGGGATGTGAGATGTCAGAACTTGGCCCAGCAGATCAGCCTCTCCTTCAAGGCCAGGGCTGTCCTGACACAAAAGAAGACATAAAACAGACAGGAAGGAGGCTGTGGTCTTCAGATAAGCCCTTCAGCCCTCTGAGGTGGGGCATTTTGTCCAGTTGGTGTTGCACAAAGGTGCCTTATGGTGGAGCAGTGCGGTCATGGAAATAAGTGAACTTGCATCCTGAAAGCCCTGCTGGGAAGACCCCACACTCCTCGGGAGGTCAGATCAGGCTCTTTTGACTGGCAAATGTGTCTCAGTGCTTACCTCCTGCAGGCAGAGTGCCGTCCCCACCCCCCACTGCAGAGACCTGCCTGGGGAGCGAGGTTCCTGTTCTGCCTCTGCTAACAGTGACATCTCAGCGTGGCTGAAATGAACTGCTGGCCCTTTCTCCTGATGCATTTTCCTCATTCTCAAAATGCTCCCTCTACTTCCAAACACCCGATTGTAGATAAATACTGACTTGGCACACGGGCACACTGAACACAATGACCTTTATGACCCACCCACATCCAAGAGGCTCCAGGCATGTCACGCTTTAAAGGAGGTGTGACAATCTGCCAATCATCCACAAAACTTTTCATTTTCCACTTCTTTTTTTCCCAAAAACAGTTCTTGTCCTATATTGAATTAGATCAATGGCTATATCAACAGCAAAATCAAAACCTTTTTCTTAGCCAAGTTAGTGGCTGCTGTGGCCTATCATTCCAGATAAGGCTACTTCCAGATAAGAAGTACATGCTAAGCAGGTCTTTCTGGCAAAATATTGAATATTTTTAAAATTCACTTCTGAGCTCTTAAGCACACTCTGACCTACTCTTCTGTAATAGCTTACAGAGAATTTGCAGAGAGCACAGAACTGCTTCACAAATTATATAAGTGCTTATGTGTATGATACACAGATACAGAGACAGAATGCCCAAAAGAGAAAATGGGCACCTTTCAGAATAGGCTTCCTACTGAGTAGAGGTAACCTAAATAAACCCACAATTACTAGAAAAACATTTTTTTAAGTAAAAAGAAAACTTGCCTGCAAAGTTTCCTGCACTTAATATCATATTAATCATTTCTTGAATGAAAATGATACCTGTTTATCAAAACAGGTATAGCAAGTCAAAGAAGCTAGAAGATAACCATACTAAAAAAGGAATTCTCATGAACCACATAATTTATCTCTAAAGCCAAACCTCAAAAAAACCCAGTTTAGGTAGAAAAGGTACATTACTGAAGCATTAATGATCTTTCAAACCCTAGCATGTGTATTCATGAAAATATATACTGGCTAATTGTGTGGCTGATCAAGTAGCAAGAAATTGCTGCTGACTCCAGTTATTCAATATTGATACCTACAATGCAAAGCACCTCAGGATCTCAATTTCTCTATGCTTTTGGGCAAAGCTCAAAAGTCAATCCAGTGTTACTATTAGACTCTAGAAGGCACTATAGGAGTGACACACTATGAGATACTTAGGTCTGTCCTGGTCACCTCCTACTGGGTGTTACACTTCTGCTTCTGGGCTTGTTCACCTTTCCCTCATCCTTAAATGCAGCTTTGAAGAGGGGGAGTAGGGCAGGCACACATAATATGGGGTTGAGGGTTCCAAAAACGAAAGATGGGCCTTTTGAACCAGACCTCGTTTGGACCTAATCTGAAGCCAAACCTTGATTTGCATACCAAGCTCTCTATCCAACAGACACACAAAATTCTATTCCAGATCTTTCAGAAACATTCTAACTTGAATAATAACTAGCTAGACACAGAGGTCGAGAAATCAGTTTGGACATTCAAGAACAAAATCTAAACATTAAAATGAACATATTATCAGGGTAAAACCAAGCTGACTTAAGCATATTTTCTGTTTAAGTAATGCTGACAGGTCAGACATGAGAATTCCAACCCTAAAGGAAGCGAGGACTGCACCCTAGTACCACCCCACAGTGTTTCACAGCCGCTCAGCACCAGCCAAAGCAAACAGGAGGCTTGTGGTGAGAGAAGCAGTGGAGCCTCGATCTGCAGTGCCACTCCTGGGGCTGCACCAGAGCAGTACAGTCATTTGATGTCCCAGCACTGTCCCCTTCCTCACCACTGAGCCATGAGAACACTACACAAAACACCAAGCAAAGGGATTTTTACTTGACAACCTTTGGCACTGAGAGATGCCTAATGATTTAAGATGTTTTTGTACCTATTTGAGATGATTCCAAGCATTAAAGGATGCACAGGGCAAACCTGGAAGACTCTTCTGGTCCAGCCCAAAGACAGCCAGACAGACACAGGCCCAGCCTCAGTGGACCTGATGTTGATAAATGAAACAGAATGTTCGTGTCACCTACTGTAGCTAATGTTTATTCTCAAATTCCATAGGAAATACTAATTAGGTTGTGATGGTCTTGTTAAAAGTAATACCTCATAATAATAAGCTCTATTCTCATTTGTGTGGACTAAAGGAAGAAATACCTGCTGATTTAATGCTCTAAGGTCATACAACAGTGACTGGGCAGCTGAGACTTTCTGAAAACCACAGAAGGAAAGAGATGTGCATGCCCACACTGCCACAGCTCTCTGTCTTAGTTTCCCCAATGGGCTGGTGATGAATATAGATTTTCCTCCAGTGGCTAAAATTACTAGAAAGATGAGTGAAAGAGTAATTGCTGCTTGTTCACAGATCAAAAGTAATAAAAAGCTGAGCAACAAACAAGTATTTAGGTTGTCACCTCCAAATACCAACAAAATCAGGGAAGGCCCCAGGACTGTGCCTAAAGTGCATCTCACGTAAATTTCTCGGCCATACCACAGAAGTTCTTGTACCTACCAACATAAAAATGCCTGCCCTTCCCATTATTGTCCTACTGGTGGTGGAGTTTCATAGGTGGTCTCTCCCTGCTACAACCTAAGTAACTCTTCGGCCTGAGTAACCACTTCATTCTCCATCCTGCTGCTACATTTCCTGGACAATGTGAACTAGAAAGTCTCTGGCAGAGTGCACATCCTTTAGAGGAGCTTCAAGAGAACTCAAAATCCAAGGAGAGCTGAGAGAGAGAAATGGAGAGAGGGAAAAAAAGCAGACTGCTCTCTTCCTCCAAAACCTGCTTTGTAGAATTTCATTGTGATAAACACAATATTAAGTGTCTTCAAATACAGGTACAAAAGAACACTACAAAGCCTTCTCTGTAAAGTTGTACTTAAATCTAGGGGTCACTGTTTAATTCTCATGGATAATCAAAAGAAGAAGAAAAGGTGTGTTTGCACAACAGAGTCCTCTCAAAGCAAAGACACTTTGGATGTAAGCTCATTTCCATTCATTTCATGCATTCACTTAACAAATACTGGGCACTTCCTATGTGCCAGGCACTGTTCTAGGTGTCAGGGATGAACAGAAGCGAATACAACAGGCAAACATCAGGGAGACAGAGAAAAAGAAGGGAAAAAAATATCTGTAACTACTAAGAAAACTATGCACTGTAAGAAAAAGAGATGATAATTAGCTTGGAACTAACAAAAAGGAACAGGATCCTTGGCAAAATGCCTGCTCCACTGTATTTTGATGGCTTGGGTGTTCCAAGTTTCAACATCAAAATGTGATGCTTACAAAGTATTTTACCTAAGCTACCTGGACTCCTCAGATGGTCTTCCATGTAGGTACAAACATATCACAAGTCAGTATTAAAAATATGGCTTTCAATCCTATGATGAAAGCAAGATTCTACTTCAAAGAATAAAAATATACACTATATGACAAGCCACTTATGCATTGCACTTAAAGACATTCTGAAAAGCTACCCAAAGCTGGAAAACCAAAGACTGTTATTACCAGCATCTTGCTGTGTGCTGGGATAAAAGCTCCTTCATCAGAAACTAGGTTAGATACTTCCATTTTGACCTGGAGGAAAGCGGCTTACCTGCGTTGTCGCTGCTGATGAAGGTCATCTTAGGCATGGGGTCTGGGTAGCGGTTGATGCCCAGCCTCCTATCACAGCTCGAGGTCACACCTACACAGCTGCACATGCTCCTTCACCTGCCTCAGAACCCAACAGGCACCATCACAGAGACGTGCATGTCAACACCAGCCAACAGGTGCCAGCACTCGGCAGGACTCTGAGCTGCTGTGCTTCTAATTTCCGACTGCAGTGAGCACACATCATACGTTCAACTGCCACTGAGCTCAGTTCTCAAACCTGCCCCCAAAGAGTTCTACTGTCTTCTCTAAGTCCCCTGACTTTTCCAGAGCTCAGCTCCTCACCTGGCAATGTTCTGCAGCTAAGCCAGACTCACCTGGGAACCTTTGACAGAGGGAGTGGGGGGACCTGACCAGCCCCACCAGTGGGAATTCCAAGTCAGCAAGCCCCGAGTAATGAGTAAGCAAGGATGCATATGCATGTTTTAGTGTGTCTGTGAGCATCGGTTCTACCCCGGGTTAAGAATTCCTAGATTAAATAACATCTAAAGTCAAATCAAACTACAAAGATTCTCAGAGTCCAACCCAACAGTACTTGATCCACGAGGAATTCTGTTGTTTATTTTGCTGATGCCTTCAGCTTTGTTTACAAGAGATGACCAAGTGCAGACAAGGAACTGAGGTCATTAGCGATCTAAAGTTTTGTGTAACTGGGCCTCACAAAAAAATACAAGAATGCATTTCTGTCTCTTCATTTTCCAACTGGTGACCTCACAGAAACATAGGCAGACACGGTTTACCAAACTGAGATCAGAGTGACACTGGGGTCACCGACAGTCAGATGAGGGGAGCCTGCCTAGACACCGGTCAATCAGTGGTCATTTTTCAGACGCTGTTGGTGCCACTGGTATCAGTTTAAGTCTTCAAATCAAAAGAAGTAAGTGTTTGGGCTGCACCACATATAGCACAAGACAGAGCCTACTGGGGTCTGCCTACATATATTACGACAAAGTTACCAAGTCATGTCGCAAAGTCATGGCCCTGATGAAAGAGGATAGATACACGATAAAAAACAGGTTGGATTTTTAAGTGGTTTTGAGTCAAGAAACTAGACTAGATATTCAAATTATATAAAAATGTCAATTTCAATAAGGAAAAATAAAGTGATACATGCAAGTCAAACCTGAAATTAAAAGAGAATGAATTTAAAACCTACTTCCTCAAGTAATATATTTATCTCTTCCATAATGTTCCAACAATGTTTTAAAAACTTTAACAGTTATTGGGGGCCTGATATTTAAAATATAGTAGTAAGACAGAATTTTTTACCATATGCATCATAATATTTCAAACTCGATATAAAAATTAAAATCAATAAAATGAAAAACATTGAGGGCCGATTGTTCCATATAATGCTGCAAAATATATTTAACCATCAGAGTTAGCAGACACTGAGAAGGGTAAAATGCTTGCCAAAATGTGATTTTATGTATTTTCAAATCAAAGAAAATCAATTCTTTAATGAGCTAATGTCAACTGTTTCAACTACTATAAAGATCAGCATTAACAGCCTAAGCTGTAGCTGCTAGAAGGCTTCAAAAGGAGCATTCCTAAGGAAAAGAGAAGTAGGTCATGAATTTGGAAAACAACATATTTTGTGGTTTTAAAGATACAACTCTAAAATTGATACATGCCTGAAAAAATCCTGAGCTTACTATATGTGGCTTTTATTCAAAAGGTTAACTGCTCTCCCTTTCACCACCAGCACTATTATTTATGCACATTTTTTCATCTTTTCACCCACCCTTATGATCAAGTTTCAAAACTGAAGACTTTTAAAGCATAAATTAATATAAATTACAGGGCACTTAGTTCATAGCCCAAATGGTAAACAAAAAATTTACGACTAGTCAAGCACCCAGTCACTGTAACCAAGCAAGCTCCTGTTCCCCCATGGCACACACAACCTCCTGCAGTGCTCCAGACATCGTCTCATGGTGACCATTACCACAGGCCGTTCATAGTGTACGTTACATTCCTTAACGATCAACTGCATTGTGTCCACTGTGTTTTAATGCACTCCCTGCAGGAAAACTGGTGCCTTTCAAAATACATATTACTCTTCCAACTATGTCACTTATGGTTTTTATTTAAAATTCATACGGGTCCTTCTGAGTTGTGGTAGCCAGTGCCTGTCTCACTATTAAGACGCAGTAAGAATTCTATAAGGGGTGTAGAGTAGGAATAAGCTAAAGACCTCAGCCCCACTTGATTATTCTAAAAACTGTGGTCAACAACCTTTTTTTTTGTTTTGTATTGGACTACCTCTAAGATGATCAACTCCTTATAGCAATTTATCACCTACATGCATTTCACTTCCCTTTAATATTTAGGAATTAAATGCTCTAGATTAATCTATTCTTAAATCCAAAATTATCTCAGCCTACTTTGAACTTGGCTACCATTTCAGAACAAACCATCTTAATAAAGAAATGTCAATGGAGAACTGATGAGTGTAATCAATGCCTAATGCCCCGCACACAACATTTCCCTAGAAATTAACTGAAGAGAGTTTGCTTCAATACAAATTGAAGCAGAAACCTCTCAATCTGGGGACAGCGTGTTTGGGGAAGAAAATTTATTTGCCCTAGGACAGTCTGAGGGTGGCAAATATATGAGGTTTGTATTTTTTAAACTAACATTTTGAGTACTACAATATGCACGTTTTCACGTAATTACATAGGGTTAAAGGTAAACTTAATATTTAAAAAATAATAAAAACGCTTGGGAGCCAGGATGGCGGCGTGAGTAGAGCAGTGGAAATCTCCTCCCAAAAACACATAGAGCTATGAAAATATAACAAAGAAAAATCTTCCTAAAATAGAGACCACAGGACACAGGACAACAACCAGACCACATCCACACCTGCAAGAACCCAGCGCCTTGCGAAGGGGGTAAGATACAAGCCCCGGCCCGGCGGGACCCGAGCGCCCTTCCCCCCGGCTCCCGGCGGGTGGAGAGAAACCGGAGCGGTTTTTTTTTTTTTTTGGCGAGCACTTTTTGGAAGCCTTACAGGGACGGGCCCCCGTTGCTGGGGACGCAGGGTGGCAGAACCGGTGAGCAGGCGCCTGGGAACGGCGCCGGAGGACAAAGAATATCCCGCGTTTCTCCCTGCGGGACCGGCGGGCGGGTGCCTGAGACCAGTGCCTGAGGACGGAGAAGGTCGCGCGTTTTTCCCCTTTTTTTTTTCTCTCTTTTTGGCGAGCGCTTTTTGGAAGCCTTGAAGGGACGGGGACCCCAGTGCTAGGGAGGCAGGGCGGCGGGACTGGTGAGCGGGTGCCTGGGACCGGCGCCTGAGGACAAAGAATATCCCATGTTTTTCCCTGTGGGACCGGTGGGCAGGTGCCTGAGACCGGCACTTGAGGACAGAGGAAATCACGTGTTTTTCCCCTTTTTTTTTTCTCTTTTCTGCGAGTGCTTTTTGGAAGCCTAAAAGGGACAGGGACCCCAGTGCTAGGGAGGCAGGGCGGCAGGACTGGTGAGCGGGTGCCTGGGACCCGCACCTGAGGACAAAGAATATCCCGCGTTTTTCCCTGTGTGACCGGTGGGTGGGTGCCTGAGACCGGCACCTGAGGACGGAAGAAATCGAGCGTTTTTCCCCTTTTTTTCTCTCTTTTTGGAGAGTGCTTTTTGGAAGCCTTGAAGGGACAGGGACCCCGGTGCTAGGGAGGCAGGGCGGCGGGACTGGTGAGCGGGTGCCTGGGACCAGTGCCTGAAGACAAAGAATATCGAGCGTTCCTTCCCTGTGGGACCGGTGGGTGGGTGCTTTTTGGAAGCCTTGAAAGGACAGGGACCCTGGTGCTAGGGAGACAGGGCAGCAGGACCAGTGAGCGGGTGCCTGGGACCGGCACTTGAGGACAAAAAAAAAAAAAAAAAAAATCGCTTGTTTTTTCCTTTTTTTTTTTTTTCTTTCTTTCTGTTCCCTCTCTCATTGTTGCTGTTGTTGTTTTGGTTTGGAGAGTGCTTTTTGGAAGTCTTAAAGGGGCAGGACAGGTCACATAGACCAGAGGCAGGGAATCTGGGGATCTCTGGGCACTCTAACCCCCTGGGCAGTAGGGAGCACAGAGGCCCCTTACGGAGATAAATAGCCTCCTGGCCGCTCCCCCTCCAACGGGGCTCCACCATTTTGGAGGAACAGCCCCAGCCAGGCCAAGCCCACAGCAACAGCGGATATAAACCCCAAAGTAACTGGGCAGGAAGCAGAAGCCCTGTCTGTGCACAGCTGCCCAGCACAAGCAACTAGAGGTCGCTATTCTCCCAGGAAAAGGCTACAAACCAACAAGAAGGGAAGCTCTTCCAGCGGTCACTTGTACCAGCTCTGCAAACTATCTCTATCACCATGAAAAGGCAAAACTACAGGCAGACAAAGATCACAGAGACAACACCTGAGAAGGAGACAGACCTAACTAGTCCTCCTGAAAAAGAATTCAAAATAAAAATCATGAACATGCTGACAGAGATGCAGAGAAAAATGCAAGAGGAATGGGATGAGATGCAGAGAAAAATGCAAGAGCAGTGGGATGAGATGCAGAGAAAAATGCAACAGCAGTGGGATGAAGTCCGGAAGGAGATCACAGATGTCAGGAAAGAGATCACAGAAGTGAAACAATCCCTGGAAGGATTTATAAGCAGAATGGATAAGATGCAAGAGGCCATTGAAGGAATAGAAGCCAGAGAACAGGAACGTATAGAAGCTGACATAGAGAGAGATAAAAGGATCTCCAGGAATGAAACAACACTAAGAGAAATATGTGACCAATACAAAAGGAATAACATTCGTATTATAGGGATACCAGAAGAGGAAGAAAGAGGAAAAGGGATAGAAAGTGTCTTTGAAGAAATAATTGCTGAAAACTTCCCCAAACTGGGGGAGGAAATAATCGAACAGACCATGGAAGTACACAGAACCCCCAACAGAAAGGATCCAAGGAGGACAACACCAAGACACATAGTAATTAAAATGGCAAGGATCAAGGACAAGGAAAGAGTTTTAAAGGCAGCTAGAGAGAAAAAGGTCACCTATAAAGGAAAACCAATCAGGCTAACATCAGACTTCTCAACAGAAACCCTACAGGCCAGAAGAGAATGGCATGATATACTTAATGCAATGAAACAGAAGGGCCTTGAACCAAGGATACTGTATCCAGCACGACTATCATTTAAATATGATGGTGGGATCAAACAATTCCGAGACAAGCAAAAGCTGAGGGAATTTGCTTCCCACAAACCACCTCTACAGGGCATCCTACAGGGACTGCTCTAGATGGGAACACCCCTAAAAAGAGCACAGAACAAAACACACAATATATGAAGAATGGAGGAAGAGGAATAAGAAGGGAGAGAAGAAAAGAATCTCGAGACAGTGTATATAACAGCTCAATAAGCGAGCTAAGTTAGGCAGTAAGATACTAAAGAAGCTAACCTTGAACCTTTGGTAACCACGAATCTAAAGCCTGAAACGGCAATAAGTACATATCTCTCAATAGTCACCCTAAATGTAAATGGACTTAATGCACCAATCAAAAGACATAGAGTAATAGAATGGATAAAAAAGCAAGACCCATCTATATGCTGCTTACAAGAAACTCACCTTAAACCCAAAGATAAGCATAGACTAAAAGTCAAGGGATGGAAAAACATATTTCAGACAAACAACAGTGAGAAGAAAGCAGGGGTTGCAGTACTAATATCAGACAAAATAGACTTCAAAACAAAGAAAGTAACAAGAGATAAAGAAGGCCACTACATAATGATAAAGGGCTCAGTCCAACAAGAGGATATAACCATTCTAAATATATATGCACCCAATACAGGAGCACCAGCATATGTGAAGCAAATACTAACAGAACTAAAGAGGGAAATAGACTGCAATGCATTCATTGTAGGAGACTTCAACACACCACTCACCCCAAAGGATAGATCCACCGGGCAGAAAATAAGTAAAGACACACAGGCACTGAACAACACACTAGAACAGATGGACCTAATAGACATCTATAGAACTCTACATCCAAAAGCAACAGGATATACATTCTTCTCAAGTGCACATGGAACATTCTCCAGAATAGACCACATACTAGCTCACAAAAAGAGCCTCAGTAAATTCCAAAATATTGAAATTCTACCAACCAATTTTTCAGACCACAAAGGTATGAAAGTAGAAATAAATTCTACAAAGAAAACAAAAAGGCTCACAAACACATGGAGGCTTAACAACATGCTACTAAATAATCAATGGATCAATGAACAAATCAAAATAGAGATTAAGGAATATATAGAAACAAATGACAACAACAACACTAAGCCCCAACTTCTGTGGGATGCAGCGAAAGCAGTCTTAAGAGGAAAGTATATAGCAATCCAGGCACACTTGAAGAAGGAAGAACAATCCCAAATGAATAGTCTAACATCACAATTATTAAAACTGGAAAAAGAAGAACAAAGGAGTCCTAAAGTCAGTAGAAGGAGGGACATAATAAAGATCAGAGAATAAATAAATAAAATTGAGAAGAATAAAACAATAGCAAAAATCAATGAAACCAAGAGCTGGTTCTTTGAGAAAATAAACAAAATAGATAAGCCTCTAGCCCAACTTATTAAGAGAAAAAGAAAGTCAACACAAATCAACATAATCAGAAATGAGAATGGAAAAATCACGACAGACTCCACAGAAATACAAAGAATTATTAAAGACTACTATGAAAACCTATATGCCAACAAGCTGGAAAACCTAGAAAAAATGGACAACTTCCTAGAAAAATACAACCTCCCAAGACTGACCAAGGAAGAAACACAAAAGTTAAACAAACCAATTACAAGCAAAGAAATTGAAACAGTAATCAAAAAACTACCCAAGAACAAAACCCCGGGGCCGGACGGATTTACCTCGGAATTTTATCAGAGACACAGAGAAGACATAATACCCATTCTCCTTAAAGTGTTCCACAAAATAGAAGAAGAGGGAATACTCCCAAACTCATTCTATGAAGCCAACATCACCCTAATACCAAAACCAGGAAAAGACCCCACCAAAAAAGAAAATTACAGACCAATATCCCTGATGAATGTAGATGCAAAAATACTCAATAAAATATTAGCAAACAGAATTCAACAGTATATCAAAAGGATCATACACCATGACCAAGTGGGGTTCATCCCAGGGATGCAAGGATGGTACAACATTCGAAAATCCATCAACATCATCCACCACATCAACAAAAAGAAAGACAAAAACCACATGATCATCTCCATAGATGCTGAAAAAGCATTTGACAAAATTCAACATCCATTCATGATAAAAACTCTCAGCAAAATGGGAATAGAGGGCAAGTACCTCAACATAATAAAGGCCATATATGATAAACCCACAGCCAGCATAATACTGAACAGCGAGAAGCTGAAAGCATTTCCACTGAGATCGGGAACCAGACAGGGATGCCCACTCTCCCCACTGTTATTTAACATAGTACTGGAGGTCCTAGCCACGGCAATCAGACAAAACAAAGAAATACAAGGAATCCAGATTGGTAAAGAAGAAGTTACACTGTTACTATTTGCAGATGATATGATACTGTACATAAAAAACCCTAAAGACTCCACTCCAAAACTACTAGAACTGATATCGGAATACAGCAAAGTTGCAGGATACAAAATTAACACACAGAACTCTGTAGCTTTCCTATACACTAACAACGAATCAATAGAAAGAGAAATCAGGAAAACAATTCCATTCACCATTGCATCAAAAAGAATAAAATACCTAGGAATAAACCTAACCAAAGAAGTGAAAGACTTATACTCTGAAAACTACAAGTCACTCTTAAGAGAAATTAAAGGGGACACTAATAAATGGAAACTCATCCCATGCTCATGGCTAGGAAGAATTAATATCGTCAAAATGGCCATCCTGCCCAAAGCAATATACAGATTTGATGCAATCCCTCTCAAATTACCAGCAACATTCTTCAATGAATTGGAACAAATAATTCAAAAATTCATATGGAAACACCAAAGACCCCGAATAGCCAAAGCAATCCTGAAAAAGAAGAATAAAGTAGGGGGGATCTCACTCCCCAACTTCAAGCTCTACTACAAAGCCATAGTAATCAAGACAATTTGGTACTGGCACAAGAACAGAGCCACAGACCAGTGGAACAGATTAGAGACCCCAGAAATTAACCCAAACATATATGGTCAATTAATATTTGATAAAGGAGCCATGGACATACAATGGCAAAATGACAGTCTCTTCAACAGATGGTGCTGGCAAAACTGGACAGCTACATGTAGGAGAATGAAACTGGACCATTGTCTAACCCCATATACAAAGGTACACTCAAAATGGATCAAAGACCTGAATGTAAGTCATGAAACCATTAAACTCTAGGAAAAAAACATAGGCAAAAACCTCTTAGACATAAACATGAGTGATCTCTTCTTGAACATATCTCCCCGGGCAAGGAAAACAACAGCAAAAATGAGCAAGTGGGACTACATTAAGCTGAAAAGCTTCTGTACAGCGAAAGACACCATCAATAGAACAAAAAGGAACCCTACAGTATGGGAGAATATATTTGAAAATGACAGATCTGATAAAGGCTTGACGTCCAGAATATATAAAGAGCTCACACGCCTCAACAAACAAAAAACAAATAACCCAATTAAAAAATGGGCAGAGGAACTGAACAGACAGTTCTCCAAAAAAGAAATACAGATGGCCAAGAGACACATGAAAAGATGCTCCACATCGCTAATTATCAGAGAAATGCAAATTAAAACTACAATGAGGTATCACCTCACACCAGTAAGGATAGCTGCCATCCAAAAGACAAACAACAACAAATGTTGGCGAGGCTTTGGAGAAAGGGGAACCCTCCTACACTGCTGGTGGGAATGTAAATTAGTTCAACCATTGTGGAAAGCAGTATGGAGGTGCATCAAAATGCTCAAAACAGACCTACCATTTGACCCAGGAATTCCACTCCTAGGAATTTACCCTAAGAACGCAGCAATCAAGTTTGAGAAAGACAGATGCACTCCTATGTTTATCGCAGCACTATTTACAATAGCCAAGAATTGGAAGCAACCTAAATGTCCATCGGTAGATGAATGGATAAAGAAGATGTGGTACATATACACAATGGAATACTACTCAGCCATAAGAAGTGGAAAAATCCAACCATTTGCAGCAACATGGATGGAGCTGGAGAGTATTATGCTCAGTGAAATAAGCCAAGCGGAGAAAGAGAAATACCAAATGATTTCACTCATCTGAGGAGTATAGGAACAAAGGAAAAACTGAAGGAACAAAACAGCAGTGGAATTACAGAACCCAAAAATGGACTAACAGGTACCAAAGGGAAAGGAACTGCGGAGGATGGGTGGGCAGGGAGGGATAAGGGGGGGGGGGGGAGAAGAAGGGGGGTATTAAGATTAGCATGCATGGGGGGGAGGGAGAAAGGGGAGGGTGGGCTGCACAACACAGAGAGGACAAGTAGTGATTCTACAACATTTGGCTAAGCTGATGGACAGTAACCGTAATGTGGTTGTTAGGGGGGACCTGATATAGGGGAGAGCATAGTAAACATAGTATTCTTCATGTAAGTGTAGATTAAAAATTAAAAAAAAGAAAGAAAGAGAAGGGGGATTACTCATTAACAGGATAAAACTATTGGTAAATCAAAGATCAACGCATGCTTTAAATATCCTTAATGTTGATCACTTAAAGGGTGTCAGATGATCAGCTATGGAGGTACTCTTTTCTGATAATATTCCTTTCTCTTAATTAAAAAAAAAAAAAAAAAAGCAGTTACTGTGTGCTGACCTCCAGTGAGTTCTGCACAGTGGTATAGAGGGCATGTCAAAGTGTGGGCAAAGGGTCTGTTTGTTTCTATGCAGAAGATCAAGGCCTAGCTTGGATACCCAGAAAATGAAGTAAGATATGATATGAGGAGGAGCTTCCGGCATCAGCACTCTCTGGAGGACTTGTGCCGGGGGATGATCATCAAAAAGCCTCCACAGGGATCCGGACGATGCTGCGGTTGTGGCTGCATCCAGCCCACCGTCTCCTGGACTTGCCATAGGAATGAGGAGGGAGATGTCTAGGCTGGCATGTGCATACAGTGAGACAACGAATTTGACCGGCTCTGTACTGTTGGAACTCAACCAGGAGTTGGGAGGGGTGCAAGTTGTAGCACTCCAAAATCTCATGACTATAGACTATCTATGGTTAAAAGAACATATGGGATGTGAACAGATCCCAGAAATGGGCTGCTTTAATTTGTCTGATGGTTCAAGTACAGTTGGACAATATCCATCATATCATAGAAAATTTTTCACAAATGCCTAGGGTGCCTAAATGGTTTTCTTGGCTTCACTGGAGATGGATGGTAATTATAGATTTGCTTTGTTTATGTCACCGTATTCCTATTATGTTAATATGTGTGTGCAAATTAGTTAGTAGTTTAAAACCTATACATACTTAAGGTACTGTACAAGAAGATATGTCAAAGAAATAATCAATCCTCCCAAGTTTCCTTCATATGCTACATCTATAGCTTTTCTTCTTCCTTCCTAATTACAACCCTTAAATAGAATTCGTGCCTCATATCGAATTTACCGAGTATCATAATTCCTCCAGGTGGTAAAGATACCTCGAGACAAGTGCTGGGCATAGAAGCCACAGGGCATAAATCTGCAAAGAAGTAAAAAGCTAACCTTTGCAAACAATACGGCTTCTCTCTCACTTACCAACTTTACATTTCCCTGTATGGCCCCGGAAGATGACTGGTTAGCCAGAGACGGGTAAGATTCCTCAAGGGAGGAACAACCTAAGACAGGCACAGTCGCAGGGGGGCCATCAGGTGAGAATTTGGGGATCAACAGAGGTGAGGCTCAGAACCTCACCCCCCCTGCTTTGAGAGAAATCTTCTGCATCCGTGGATGTCTTGCTGCCCTTGTCTAGCCTGGATTAATACTTAGTCCATAGGCACACACCTGATCATCTGATCATCTACATTTGCCCTCTTACAGCACTAAACTATGTTTTCTACCTTTATCTTGCATCTACCTACCACTTCAGCATTTTATTAAAAATAAAAATAATAATAATAATAATAGGAGAAATGTGGGATCAACATATAAATCAAGTACAAAAATCAAACGAATATTCATATTTGACCTGATTGTTTATAGGTCATATTGCATGATCAAAACCAAAAGTTTCTGTGATGACTGCCCTTGTACTGTTCACCATGTAAGAATTTATTCACTATGTAAGAACTTGTTCACCATGTAAGAACTTGTTCATTATGCTTCAGAAGATTGGAGACTGACGAGAATTAGGCTTGAGATGGATTAATGATTGTACATTGAGCGTTGACCCCCTTATACTGAATTTTATTGTTGTTAACAACCATTTGATCAATAAATATGAGAGATGCCCTCTCAAAATAATAATAATAATAATAATAATAAAAACTACTCTTGAAAATATGAATTTAAGTTAAAGAACTTTTTCATTAAGGTTGTAAAAAAGCAAGAACTTTCGCAACAAAAAAATCCAATTCAAAACGATTTTAATATCTACACACCATAGCTATGTGACAAAACTTATCAAGAACACATTCCTCCTTTCCTTAATATCTGGGTGATATTAATAGTCAAAATACTTTTTCTGCTGTGATTAGGAAACTATTGTGATGATGAGGAAGAAAAAAAACTCTTCTGAGTTATCCACACATATGCATTCAACTTTCTATTTGGAAATATGAGTCATTCTGTCTTAAAAAAAAAAGACCTGACTATAACCACTTTACAAAATAGGAGAAGTGTACATATTTCTAACTTCTTACATTTTCTTAAGAAGTTTTCTAATGCAACACCTAACAAGAACATTTCTTCCAATGCTTAATGACAAACAGTGTTGCACTTCAAATGACCCTGGACATACCTACTTTTCCTCATTAACAAGAATTTCTCAATGGCATTGTCTGCAGTGAAGAGAATGATGAGTACAAAATACAACTGTGTGCATGCAGAGCTAAACTTCAATTAACTGTAATTCTTCTACATGTTGTTCTTATTAGAACATTGCAAGTTATAAGACAAAACATCTTTTCAGAACATGGCATATTACAAAACACTGCAGATTATATGACGAAACACCTCACCCCCACATACAATAGATTATACAAATTTCTAGAGTGCTTAAACACAAAACCCACCCAATTTCCTTTGCTTCTTACCTGAGGATAATTATTGAGGAGGTTCAGAAGAATTACCTTTAGGCCCTAAAAATCAAGATGGCATTATTTTGAGTTCTGTGTGTTCTACGTAACAAAGGAAAGTTTTTTAACAGATAAAATGTTAACTACACATATATCTAACTTAAAGCTCTTCAGGTTTCTGTTTGTTGAAGTAAAAATAAATAAATAAGTAAAACTTTCTGATTTAGCATCATTGTTTTTCTACCATTAAGCAACCTTTTTGGACTGTACCATTCTGCTGACTTCCAAGTCTAAAGGTTGGTTTTCTATATAATCAAGATGTAGAAGTCAGTGTATAGCTACAGCTAAATAGATCATCACAATGTCGGTGTAGGAAGCAAATGACTGAAATCCACACACTGGATCGTGCATACATCCTTATGCATGAATTTCAACCATTTACTTCGAAAACCACATTGTGTTTTTGCTGAGGCAAATTGTTCGATCAGCATACTGTCTAACACATGACATTTCAGGGTCTCAGAGTCTTTTTTCCCCATTTAATACATGAGCTCAACTTGCTTTACTGCTCTCAGAGGCATCATCATGCTCTTGTTCTATCATTCCCCTCCCCCGAAAGAGTACACAAAACAATGATTTTTAAACATTTTCTACAGAAACCTGTCCTCAAGCAAAGATTGCACAAAGCTAAAATTATATGGCTACTTAAGTGTCACAAAATAGCTTAGAGCAAGCGATGCTCTCAAAGGGGACGTGCTTGACTGAAGGGAAGAAAAGCACACGTCTTCCTTTTCCATCAGTGCTACACGCTGCCACACGCGCAATGACCCCGCAGCTCCACACAGGCCGTGCGCCTCCTCCGCAGGCCCGCATCTCATCTTTAAGATGAAACGTGATGTCGTTTTACCCAACAGCTCGGAACTTAATCGCTTAAAAGCATGTGTACAAGGACAGAACTCCATCACTGTTTTAACTACCACTGGAACTACAAGCAATTAAAATCAGTTTAGGGCACAAAGTTAATAAAATTCTGCCGAGCATTTCTAAACAAATTGGATTTTAGCAGAGAACTCTAGGTTAACACCCTACCTCTATAAATGCTGCCACAGAATCCTGAATGACGATACAAGGCATTCATATTTAAAATCTTAAGGATCAAATTCCAATGCCACAGATGCCCACACCCTAAAATTCAAGCAGTTTTAAACATGATGCTCTTCAAGGGTAAGAGAAAAGATTTGCCAACCGAATCAGCACCCTTGATTTCCTCATTCATTTCTGGTATTATTTTCTGTATCCTTGATACAGAAGGTTAAATTTCTTAAAAACAGGCTTCATTCTGTGTCCTGGCTCAGACATCACACTTGACACCCTGAGAGAATCTGGGGTTGCTGAGAGTTCTGAACCAGCAAACATCTACTATGGCTGCACCTTCCACCCGAGGAAATCTATGAGAGATTTGGAATGCCTCAGACTTAATTTGTTTGCTATGTCCACGTTCCCCATGATAATAAGGGAAAGAAAGAAGATGAGACTAAAACTATTCAAGATTTAGCAAACACGTGAGGACCAAAGTAAGTGTACAGCTGGTGATACATACTGTCAGTGTCCACTTCTATGAACCAGAGAGATGTTCCAAACTACAGGTTATTCATAAACTAGCCAAATAAATATTACATATTTGAGCTAAATTTGGATTATAAGAAGGAAGCAGTTCTAAGGCATTTATCTGTGATGTAAAAGCACAATTCATCACCCAGCAAGTAGACAGATACCGAAACTAATTCTGAATGGACAGCGGAAACAGCCATTCTATCAAAAGACCACCAGGGGGCACACATAGCCCAAGACTCCTGCCCAAAAATAAATTACAAAGGGGGGAAAAAAACACATTTTAAGTGTGATGTTTTACTTTTTACCTTTTGATGATGTTTTTGTCTACGAAAAATAGCTCCAAAAATATTAAGAAAAGGAATCGTTTCATTTCTAATAGAAAATACTGTTAAAAGGCATGCAGGTATTATTTCAACAACCTAAAGTTACATATTCGACACAGAAACAGTAAAACATCAAGCACACAGCCAAAATATAAATGTATATTTCCATTCTGTAGCCCCGAAGGAGTTTCTAGGAAAAATATGTTTAATTCCAAACAGTCCTATGGAAGAATATTCCTGTGAAATGATGTAAACACTGATTTGCTTTCATTTTAGTATTTTGTTTATACATAAAAACCAACTAATCCCTTCAGCAAGATGCTTGGGTAACATGAGGGTCCTCATTAAAACACATTATTTTTGCTTGTCCTGACCTCTCAGGCTGCCACTCTCCCAGTGAGGGTGTACTTTTCTCCTTACTAAACAAAACTTGTCTTCTATCTTAAAAAAAAAAAAATTATTTTGGTTGACAACTTCACATTAGTAATCATTATCTTCTGGTAACATTATGACTGTTGTGTTGTGACACAGAGTACTTTAAACCCATGTATGTAATAAGTGAATAAACATAGACACAAACAAATAATAAACATCCACACATGAACTGATGGCACCAAAAACATCAGTATGTTCTTGAAGCTAAAAAATAATGTTCAAATTCATCAAGAACACTTTCAAAGGGACACAATGTGTTATTTTTCAACTCCAAAGGAAAATTAAAGGGGCTAGAAATTTCTGTACCAACCTGCCTTTTGCTGACTCCTGAAGTGGCTCTTTTGAGGTTCAATGACCTAGAAAACCTCAGCGCTTTCACGGAATCCTTCCGACAGGTACCAGAAAAGGAGTAATAATACCTCTTTGCAGGTTTCCTCCTCACTCCGTCTGCCATCTCCATCCATTAGAGAAAGGTAAAACGCACAGAGACTAGGATTCCAAAGCTAAGCACAAAATAAAATGGTCAAATAAGTAGCCCCCCAAACCAGATATTCAAGCTGTGTTTTGCTCAGTCCTCTAGAAAGGGTAACAAATTGAAAACAGGTGGGAAATACAGAACAGAATCCATTCCACAGAAGTAACCTCTGAGGCCACACAAACTCTGCACACGGCAGCCTGGATTTCAGGCTCACCCGGGAGACAGGGGCAGGCTCTCCACCAGCAAATGGAAGCAACCAGTTGAACAGGCCAGGGGTGGTTCTTCAGGAGCAGGAAGGATGTGAGTAAACACAACAGTTCAGAGACAGCCCTTTAACTCATTCCTTGCCAAACAGAAGGCTATAGGACAGGTCAAATCATAATTCCTACTTCAAAACAGGAGTCTTCTGAGCAGGACTATTTTTTTAAGTTCCTTGAGCATTCTCTCCATCTAGTGGATGAGAAACAGAGTGATCAAATACTCAAATGTATACCTTTTACAAAACTATAGGACCAAATATTCACAGGAAAATTGATCAGGAGTCTAGAACACCTCTCCTCTGTCTCAGAAAAAAGAGGGAGGGTGTTTTTATGTCCTTTCAAAGATAACAGAGCATCTTTCCTCCACTTTCTCTCAGGTCTATCTGAACAAGGCTAAGTATGAGGAGAGAGATGAAAATAAGATCTAAGAAAACAGAGAACTAGGATTCTAGTGAATATTAGATGCTATGAATATCTGCACCACAATTATTACTCACAGTATTATCAATACTACAGTCTCACAAAACTCAATGCTTTAGGACCCCCACAGGCCTAACCCAAAGATTGAAAAGGAGTACATTCAAGGTAATATTTTTTAAGTTTGCTAATAATCTTAAGATTTTGCGATGTTTTCGCAAGCAGCATGCATTTTTTTAAAAAAACACACACATTAAAGAAACTACATAACTTAAGAAACTATATAATCAGACATTAGCCTATACCAAAATACCTAGCTGATAAATAATACAAACACAGGAATTTTAAAGGTGACAATACTTAACAAAGAGCTATGTATTGCAGCACTGTTTAAATTGTTAGCCCAGACTCCAGTGAAGTACAGAAATAGAGTAAGCTTTTGGAAACTCTCACAGTGATTTGACAGAATCAGTTTATGTCTGTTGACTCTAATTACAGATGGAATAAAAGCAAGCAAAATGGAAGCCAATTTTTCCTTGTAATTAATTTACACTGCATTTTTACAAAAATATTAGTCTGCGACAGATTGGAGAAAGAAGACAAAGTTAGTCCTTCACCAAGATTTCACCATGACAGACTGACAAGCAGCACTTAATTGAAGTAGAATATCTTTACCTAAGACTCCTTTCTAGGAGAGAGGTAAAGTCAGACTGGCACCAGGGAACATTTGTGATCTGGAAGCTGACCTGAACACACGTCCTAGCTACCTAGCCTGAATATCCCCACCTACAAATGGAATATTTCTTGCTTTAAAAGAGCTTGGTATTACTTTAATTTACACTAAGGAAAAAAAGAAATAACCAACTTATAGAACATGGAATAACACCAAGCAGAAACAGTTTTACTGTTCTCATCTTCCCATTTTACACTGGATCCTAAAAGTGAGCATTCCCTGTTCATTTCAATATCTCAAGTTCTGTCTGGAATGGAATACATGCTCAGTCAACATGTCTGGGCTGAATTAAAGAAAATGCTGCTGCTACAGAAATATAGATGCAGCTTTGTTTCACTGTTAAGTTGCTAGAACGGAGAAAACTCTACACATTACTGTTAATAAAAATGTCTCAGAAGTCATTATTTGACTGTCCCCTTAAAGAAGTGTGCCTTACCAACTTTTTTTAAGAAAGTCAGTTAAGCAATATCCTAGATGTCCCAATTCAAGAAATATCATAAGTCTGAAACACAGGACACAGATTCCACAATTCCTCATTCAAAGTGAATTTCTGGTTTTACACTATGTGTTTTACACTATGTGATTATAAAAAATCAGCTCCTCCTGGATAGCAGTCAAGCGCTTTCCAACTTAAGGTCTGTAACATTTAAAAATTCTGAGGTTTCTGAGTGCTGGTTTTCTGTACATATCTTAGAAATAATACTACCACTGGCTCATGACTGAGTAGGTAATCTCCCTGCACTGTCTCTTTCTAGCCTTTTAAACTCTGTTGTTTTTCTCAAAAATCTAAATTTTATGTTAATCTCGTTCAGATGTTTTGATTCAGGAGAACTTAAGAAGTTCCTTTTTCCACACTTCATAATGCGTACTTTCCAATTAAAATTTAATAGTGTTTTCCATCACAGTCAAGGTAAATATTAAGTCAAGGGTGTGCACCATCAGAGGAACCAACAAAGATTATTAGGTTGGAATCACTGCAAATTTTTGCCACGTGGAACATTATTTGTTGCATCCCTTTAAATTCCATCTATTCTCTGTAGTGGTAATTTCTAAATTTGTATCCCCAACTCTCATCTTTCCTGTGAGCTTCAGACTTGTATATCCTAATTAACAAAGGAGGATGTCCTCCACTTCGGCAACCACCAATCTGTTCTCTGTATCTATGACCTTGGTGTGGTCTTTTTATGTATGTGTTTGTGCACTTTCTTTTTTAGATTCAACATAAAAGAGGGATCATACTTTGTCTTCCTGTCTGATTTATTTCACTTAGCATAGTGCCCTCAAAGTCCATCTATGTTGTTGAAAATGACAAGCTTTTCACTCCATTTTATGGCTGAGTAATATTCTATTGTGTATATACCACAATTTATTTATCCATTCATCCATCAATGGACACTTAGGTTGTCTCCATATCTTGACTATTGCAAATAATGCTACAATGGACATGAGGGTGCAGATATCTTTTCAAATTAATGTTTTCATTTTCTTCATAAAGATACTCAGAGGTGGAATTGCTGGATCATATGGTATTTCTAGTTTTAATTTTTTGAGGAACCTCCACACTGCTTTCCACAGTGGCTTCACCAATTTACATTCCCACCAACAGTGTAGGAGGGTTCCCTTTTCTCTACATCCTCACCAACACTTATGTTCTTTTTGATGATGGCCCTTCTAACAGGTATGAGGTGACATTACATTATGGTTTTGCTTTGTATTTCCCTAATGATCAGGTATGTTGAGCATCTTTTCATGTACCTGTTAACCATCTATATGTCTTCTTTAGAAAGATGTCTATTCAGATCTTCTGCCAATTTCTTCATCAGATTTATTGTTTTGTTTTTCACTATTGAGCTATATGAGTTTTTATGTATTTTGCGTATCAGCCCCTTATCAAATATTTGATTTGCAATTACTTCCTTCCATTCAGTAGGTTGCCTTTTCATTTTGTTGATGGTTCCCTTTGCTGTGCAGAAGCTTTTCAGTCTAATGTAACCCCAAAAAGATTTGGGTTTTATATTTTGACAGTATAATAGGATTAAGAGTACAGGCTCTACCTGTTTTGCTCTTCTACTATAAAATCAGGAGAAAAAAAACATGGCACCCTCTACATGATTTCTATCTTTTATGAATAACTGTCAATAAATGAATGGGATGATCTTGTTTATGTCATGTAATTACTTCTCCAAATTTATTCAGAAAATATTAATGAAGAAGAAAATAACAGTCATTTACCTTCCTCCATTTTTTTCCTTGTGTGACAGTAATAGCTTATTCCCTACCTGAAAAGTTGAGTTTTACATGTTTTACTCAAGATATAAGAGAAAACAAAACTCAAGCCAAATGTTTTAAAACACATAAGAAGCAGCTTTTGATAGCATTTATTCTGGAGTACATATTTTGAGACGTGCTGTTTTTCTGGAGAATTGTCATGTTGACCAGGTAGTATTTTAAAACTGTAAACAAGGCTTACTTTTTTTTCTCTCCAGCTTTACTTAGATGCAATTGACACACTATATTGTGTAAGTTTAAGGTATACACTGTTACCTAATATCTGCATCACATCACATAATTAACGTTCCTTCTTTGTGGTGGGAACATTTAAGATCTTCTATTTTAGCAACTTTTAAAGATATGATACAGTATCTTTTTGAACTACTCAGCCATTGATGGGCACTAGGTTATATCTTGGCTATTATGAATAATGCCTTAGTCACCATGGGAGTGTAGATATCTCTTTGAGATACTGATTTCATTTTCTCTGCATATATACCCAGAAGTGGAACTGCTGGCTCATATGGTACTTTCAATTTTTTGAGGAACCTCTATACTGTTTTCCATAGCAGCTACACAAATTTACATTCCCCCCAACACTGCATGAGGGTTCCCTTTTCTCTACATACTCAACAATACTTGTTATTTCTTGTCTTTTTGATGACAGCCATCTAACAGGTATGAGGTAGTATCTCACTGTAGTTCTGACTGGCATCTCCCAGATAATTCGTGAGGTGGAGCACCTTTCCGCGGGCCTGTTGGCCATCTGCATGTCTTCTTCGGAGAAATGCCTATTCAGATCCCCTGCCCAATTTTAATCAGATTCTTTGTTTGCTTTCAATTTTTATTATTTTGGATATTAACCCCTTATCAGATATACGGTTTGCAAACGTTTTCTCCCCTTCCATAGGTTGCCTTTTCATTTTTTCGATGGTTTCACTTTGCTGACAAGAAACTTTTTAATTTGTTGTAGTCCTATTTATTTTTGCTTTTGTTGCCTTTACTTTTCATGTCAAGTTTTTCGTTTTTTGTTTTGTGTTGCTTTTTAATAATACTGTCCTTGCTGGGTCACAAACACTAAACATCAAAACTGAGATACTTATTTCTTTTCTGTTTTAGAAGAATATGGATATTGATAGTGTATCGGGCATCCTCAAATTCTAAGGATGCAGAAAATAATGTATTTCTTTCAACAACTATTACTGAGCACTCATGTACCAAGCTCTCTTCAAATTGGTAGGAATGTAAAAATAAGCAAATGAAAATGAGTATCTACAGAAATTCATTGTATAAAACAATGACCTAAGATAGCCTGGCTTATTTGTTTGTTCTTAAATCATCAAAAACCAGCATTAGAAGAATTAATAAACAGCCTAATTCAGTGATGGTGGCGGGCATTGTGGTGACCAACAGTGATGACAGCAGAGACCATGTCCTGGGGCCTTATTTTTGCCGAGCACAATGCTGAAACCTTAACATAAATTCTCAGGTTTAAACTTAAATTTAACACCACCTTATGAAGTAGATGCAATCATTGTCCTACGCAGAGAGAAGGGAAACTGAGATTAGAGAGATTAAATTTGCTGAAGCTTATAGAATAAAGAAGTCATGGAACCAGGATTCAAACACAGACAACATGGGTTCTGAGCCCTCCATTCCCAATGCCCATCACCATGGAAGCAATGCAAAAGCGAAGTGCAGCAAACCAAGGCGCCAAGCGCCAGGTTACAGTTCATGTAGCTGAGAGGGAGAGACCATCCCCCACTTCTCCTGACCCAACAGGCCACCAAGACAAGCGGAGTCTGACTGTTCTCCTAGCAAGGCTGACATATGCAGGCTGTTCCCCAACTTCAGAACTCCTGTTGCTTACGAGGAGCCCTTCCACTCAGTGAGCTCATACAGGAACCAGGGCCCCCCTCCACCCGCGTCGGCTAACATCCCTCGTCTCCATCACCTCTTCCACACCTGGCCCTGCACCCCCGACCCACCCACCCACAAACTGGTGAGCCGTGGGCAAACCAGTGTCCACAGAATATTTAAATGTTGGGAAATAATCCCTTTGAATTAATTAGTTAGCCACTTAATGCTCTACCTGGCATTTAATTTAAATATTTTCTTCTTTAGAGCCCAACCAAAATCTATTTAGGAGGAAATTAATCCAGTCATCTAGTTACTGAAGTCTATTTATACAAATTATTTCAATTCCAGGTTTTCAAACTCTTTAAGTCACTCCTTCCCTAATTCATATTGAAGTTAAAAAAGATGTTTCTATACTAAGAACTGTCTGATAATGCTTCCTTCATATTAGAATTAGGCAGAAGAAGAATTACAGAGACATTAAAAGATGGGAAGTAAAAAAAAAAACACAGTTGAACACACTCTCCACCCTCCATGATAACTAGTGACATTTTCCAGTCTGTCCCTTCAAACATTTTTCAATGTACATAACTATTTCTGCTAAAATTAGTCCATATTCCTTTTGTTGCCTTGGCCTAATTTTTCACAAATTTATATCCACATCATTGATTTATCTGTGCTTCATTCCAAATATCCAACTGCCTAAATGATACCTCCACACCCAACCCCACTAAACCCAGACAGAACCACTGATCTCCCCACCACCACATCCGGCCCTCTGCAGCACTCCCTGCCTTGCCAAATTTCCCACCATCAGATTTTACTATAAAATCACTCTCACATCTCCCTACAACCCTCGTCCCCACCTGGCCCAGCCTCCGTCCTCCTACCACAACATCTGGCCTCCCTGCAGCCTGCCACCTGCCCCCTCCTTCTTCACCGGGCAGCCAGGAAAACATTCTCAAATGTAAATCTGAGCACCTAACACCATCTTCATTTTCACTTAGCCGTCCTTATGTCAACCTGACCGTAGTGTTTTAGGCAGGCTGAACTTGGCTGCCCTGAACTTGGTCAGGACACCTTGTGGCCTCTCCTACAGGGCTGTTCCTGTTCCTCAGAACCATCATCTGTTAGTGATCCTACATTTAATTTCTGTGATGGTTCGATTCTTACTTTCACAATGGACCAACCATAAGGCCCAAGACAGCAGGAACTGTGCCTACTTTTGTAAAAAAGCACTGAGCTCAATGCCTGGCACATAGAGGTGCTCAGTAAATTGGCTCAATTTACTAAAAATAAGACTAAAAGTCTTATTGTCTTTCAGAGGAAATAATTACACGTTCTGTCTTTTAAATGATTATTATTATTTGGCACCCTAGTTTGAAGCAATTCTCCCACATATTTAGGAATAACTAAAATAGTGTAGTTGAAATAAGGACAACTTACTTATTTCAGTTATCACTGCTTTTCCCAAGCACATAATGTACTTAATTTCTTTAGTGTGAACTACAGTCGTTACACATTTAGCATCAGAAGCCTTCCTTCACTCAGTGTGTTTGCTTTGTTCAGTTTTGTTTTTACAACTTGACAGTCTAAGGAAAGTACTATGTAACATGCACAAATCAGTATCCTTGACAATAACGTATAAAATGGGTCCTGATGCATTTAATCTTCCTGTGGCTCTTTTCTGTCTTTTTACAGCTCACCCAACTTGTTTTTAAGATCCTATAAGTTTTAGGGTTAAAGAAATTCAGGCATCTTTGAAAATTCTAATGACCAAAGGTACGTCTCTATGAAACTTCAGTCCCTATTAGTAGTAAGAATACCCTTAAAACAAAAAAGCATCATACCCTATATATGGACAAAGTCCTCAAAAAGATAAAAAGGAAATTAGCCCAGAACTCCCGCCTGCCCCTCCCTCTAGATACGGACATTCTCAAAATAATTAAGGCCACGCTGCAATTCAGTGTTTTAATCTTGACAAGGAGGGAATTTAAATCTCAAAACTTTCTCTTATTAGGCACACACATAGCTATGCAAGAAGTAAGGAGAAAAACAGAGTCTGAAAGGAAATTAAAATTAGATTTGTGTCAATAATCAGCTGTTAACTCTCACTGTAATTTAAGCAACCATCCAGTTCTTCACAGAGTAGCAGCATTTTAATAGTGTTTCAAGAACTCTTTTCAATGTCACCAAATAAACTCATTTTAACAATCCTTATGCCAGATATAACACCATGCTCTGCATTCTCATCTACAAATTGTGTAGATTCTGACTATCTCCAGCAGAAAAACAACACAGTGCACCTCTCCACATTACCAATAACCAGGGCACAGAATCTAAAACACTCTTTCTAAAGTATATACTACATACAGGTTCCACAAATAAACAAACACACCTTTAACACCATTGCTGGACACTGGGACACTGATTTTTTTCTAATGACTTGATGCCAAGACAAATAAAATAATGATTTCCATTTGGGTAATAGAAAAAGTAACATCTAAAACAGTAGAAAATTGTCAACTTTTAAAATTAACATTTTCCTTACCTGAAAATTGTGGCATGAATCTACTTCAAAAGCAAAATTTATTACAACACGTTTTAGCAATATTGGCATAAAATGTCTGACAGGGCAACAGTATTATTAACATAATAAAAAAATTACAACAGTTTGTAGGTTAGAAGCCACCAACAAATGATGAAAATGTGTGACATACGCCTCTTTGCTAGCTTTAACCCAAAATGTGGAAATCAGTGCTTGCCTATGATTCCAATAAATTTTAAGTTTTTTTTTCTCAACATGCTTATAACTGAAGACACTGGCCAGACTGTCCCCCTAGAAAATCCCAGGTTCTTTCCAACAAGCAGCATCCAACAGTCTCCATAAAATGCCTCTCTGGGCCAGGATTTTAGTCTAAAGTCTTCAAACTCGTACAAACTCTTCAAAAAGAACTTAAATTACTATTCCATTCTGCCCTTCCTCCACCAAGAGCAAGAAACAGAGAGTGGAAGGTATTTCCCAAGGTCATCACCAAAACAGAACACACATGACTCATCCGTGGTCAGAACAAAACTGCATCCAAGTATGACATAGGAAATGCTGGATACTGCATCCAGGCCACCCTCAGCACCAAAGATGTGAGAGAGACAATGACATGTGTAGACAGAGACTGGCTTCTTGAGGATCACCCAAACCCAAGTTCTTGGTCAGTTATGCCTAAAATCTCTGTTTATGTCCCTGCAATCAGTCTTGGGTGACTGGCATGCAGAGAGCAATGAATGTCAAATACTTGTATTCTGTAGTCTATTTGGAAATTTCTAAACTTACTGTAGTACACAAAGGGAATGATAATAGCAATCTAGCCTGTTCAGGAAAGCTGAGGGAAGATTCGCTGAAATAATAAATAATAAAGACAAACTAGAAAGAACTTCAGACCAAATGCAGCTCAGCACTTGGGAAAGATCATGCAGACAGATGCATTAGAGCTGTTCTAAAGGGTGCTGAAGAGAACATGGAAACCATTTCCGTTTGTCATAACCTGGCAAATGTCAACTGAGTAAACTGAGCATCCGATACTAAGAGGAAACAGACACATGATAGCACTGAGCTCTGGTTCTCTGCTCCCTTCCTGGAAAGCAGCAATGTGGAAAAGGGACAAACAGAGAGGGGCACATTTTTATTCCCAAAGCAGATCTAGAACATTTTAGATCTTACATAATCAAACCTACTCCAAGAACCCAAGGCAACCCACACTAACACTGTTCTAAGTAAATCTAAGTAACTCCTGGTCATTGGAATCATACAGGCACCAAAAGAAAACTTTTTCAGGGTTATGCACTTAATAAGAAAAATCGGGCCTAAATTGGTACTTCAATTTTCTTTTGCTGTCATTTAATGAGAGGGCCTCTTAATCCTTATTCACCTGTATTAAAAAAATTTGTTCATGATTTACAAATCCAATGACCAGATATAAAATCACACATTTGAGAGAATTTTCACCATAACAGACAGATGACAAGACTGTTAAAGTCATGGTTTCAAAGTTTAGTGCGTCTAAATACTATGTGGAAGATTTATAAAATGCAGGTGCCCAGACCTGCCTTGGAGATCCTATTTCCCTAGGCTAAGTATCTGCATCTTAAACATGTGCCCAGGGGATTTATTTAAATGAGGACATTTTTTTTAAAAGAGGAATTTGATTATTCAGAAGAGCTATAATGCTCTTCTTAACCTAAAAAGCAAAACAGGTGTCAAGATTCTTACTCAGAGTAGCTGCCAAAAATAGCTGAAAACACTCCAATATGATTAAATCCACATCAGATTTCAGATTTCAGAGCCACACAACTCCTCAGTCTGAATAATACATCTAACAATACCTGTGAACTGGGGTATTGAGATTTGGCATAATTAGTTACATTTTTTACAGATACCATTGAAAAATGGGTCATCTGAGAAGCTCATTTAAAAATTTAAATTAATTTACATGTATATATTTAAATATATCTGAACAAATAAAACAATGATTTAAAAGTTATTTCAGTCTGTGCTACATTGTACTCTAGCATTTTTCTACCTGGAAACTGAAATTAATCTGCATGATATAAAACTGTACATGAAGGGTCCCCACCAGTAAGATGGCAAACTTCCGGCTTCTTTTCGGGATCCTTGATTCCCGCCGGTGCCACCTGAAGCCCAAGCCCAATCGCCTCTCGCCCCCCTCCCAATCCCAGCACCTAGCCAACAGCCAACAGCCCCGTAGAAGTAATACCACAATCACCCTATGCCCTTTCCTATGTGACCCAGCACCTTTCCCTAATAAAGCAGAACTCTCCGGTGAATTGCTGCTCTGTGTCGCTCCATTCCTTTCATTGGTGCCGAAAACCGGGAGACAGGACACCCCAACTGGGCCCCGTCTTCCCCACAACACCAGCAGCAGCTTGCCCTCGTCCTTTTTTCCGGCGCTGGCTCATCACACTCACCACTCCTCTCTGGCCTTTAGGTAAGTTTTCCCCCCGGGGTGGGCCACTCTTCTCCGAGCTATCGCAGTGCCATTGACCATGATCGTCTGGCAAGGCCCTGACGCTCGGGGACGAGGAGGGAATGCTCCCCGCCTCAGGCCTTCACAGCTGCGGCAGACCCTCAGGCCCCTCCTCCAAAAGCCATAAACCCCCGCCTCAGCTGAAACTTTTTAAGCAAAATTTCCCCGGGGTGGGCCACTCTTCCCCGAGCTATCGCAGTGCCATTGAACGTGATCGTCCAGCAAGGCCCTGACGCTCGGGGACGAGGAGGGAACGCTCCCCGCCTCAGGCCTTCACGGCTGCGGCGGACCCTCAGGCCCCTCCTCCAAAAGCCATAAACCCCTGCCTCAGCTGAAACTTTTTAAGCAAAATTTCCCCAGGGTGGGCCACTCTTCTCCAAGCTATCGCAGTGCCATTGACCGTGATCATTCGGCAAGGCCCTGAAGCTCGGGGACGAGAGGGAACTCTCCCCGCCTCAGGCCTTCACGGCTGCGGTGGACCCTCAGGCCCCTCCTCCGACAACCATAAATCCCCGCCTCAGGCCTTCACGGCTGCGGCAGACGCTCAGGCCCCTCCTCCAAAAGCCATAAACCCCCGCCTCAGCTGAAACTTTTTAAGCAAAATTTCCCCGGGGTGGGCCACTCTTCCCCGAGCTATCGCAGTGCCATTGAACGTGATCGTCCAGCAAGGCCCTGACGCTCGGGGACGAGGAGGGAACGCTCCCCGCCTCAGGCCTTCACGGCTGCGGCGGACCCTCAGGCCCCTCCTCCAAAAGCCATAAACCCCTGCCTCAGCTGAAACTTTTTAAGCAAAATTTCCCCAGGGTGGGCCACTCTTCTCCAAGCTATCGCAGTGCCATTGACCGTGATCATTCGGCAAGGCCCTGAAGCTCGGGGACGAGAGGGAACTCTCCCCGCCTCAGGCCTTCACGGCTGCGGTGGACCCTCAGGCCCCTCCTCCGACAACCATAAATCCCCGCCTCAGGCCTTCACGGCTGCGGCAGACGCTCAGGCCCCTCCTCCAAAAGCCATAAACCCCCGCCTCAGCTGAAACTTTTTAAGCAAAATTTCCCTGGGGTGGGCCACTCTTCCCCGAGCTATCGCAGTGCCATTGACCGTGATCGTCCAGCAAGGCCCTGACGCTCGGGGACGAGGAGGGAACGCTCCCCGCCTCAGGCCTTCACGGCTGCGGCGGACCCTCAGGTCCCTCCTCCAAAAGCCATAAACCCCTGCCTCAGCTGAAACTTTTTAAGCAAAATTTCCCCAGGGTGGGCCACTCTTCTCCGAGCTATCGCAGTGCCATTGACCGTGATCGTTCGGCAAGGCCCTGATGCTCGGGGACGAGAGGGAACTCTCCCCGCCTCAGGCCTTCACGGCTGCGGTGGACCCTCAGGCCCCTCCTCCGACAACCATAAATCCCCGCCTCAGGCCTTCACGGCTGCAGCAGACCCTCAGGCCCCTCCTCTGACAGCCATAAATCCCCGCCTCAGGCCTTCACAGCTGCAGCAGACTCTCAGGCCCCCCCCTCCAACAGCCATAAACGAGGCGACTCCTTTGCAGATGAGAACGCTCCCTTTCCCGCCCCCCTCCTCCTTCTGTTCCGTCCGCCGAAATTTGTTCAGTATGCCGAAAATGCCTAGCGCTAGGTACCTCGTGACTCCGGCACTCTGCCTTCTTAGGGAAGTCTGGGTGACGACACACACTTCCCAAGAAATTCCGACTCGTATACGAGTTTCTGCAGACCACCAAGGATCATCGGGGACGCCCTTTGTCTCCTTGTGGTCTGCTTCCAGTCCGAGGATCTCCGTTTGTCTTCCCCTGTTTGTCTCCTTCTCTGTCCTTTAGCCATGGGAGCCTCCTCATCCCTCCCTGAAACTTCACCTCTTGAATGCCTGCTTAAGCATCTGGCTACCCTCTCCCTGACGCCTGATATAAAACCAAAACTTCTCCGTAAATATTGCTCCCAAGATTGGCCGACATACCCCCTAGACAATAACAACCAATGGCCTGCAGGGGGAACTCTTGATCCTAACATCACTCGCAATCTCTTTAACTACTGCCAGCGCCTGAAAAAATGGAAGGAGATTCCCTATATAGAAGTTTTTCGCCTCCTAGCTCAAAATCCCAGCCTCTGCACCACCTGCTCCCCGCCCCAAGTTCTCCTAGCCTGCAAGCCATCTCCCTCCCCTCCACACACTCCCAGTCCCTCTTCAATTACCTTTGACCCGGCCAACGAGCCTCTGCCATACAGACTTCCCCCTTTGGCCCCTCCCCCTCCTATAACCCCTCCACCCTCCGCCGATGCTGCTGCCACTTTCCCCATGGCAGAAGCCTCCCGTCCTCTCCCTTCCCATTCTTCTCCTACAACAGCCCCTCCCCCTTCCTCTACCTCCGCCACCGCTGCCTCTTTCCCCTCGGCAGAAGCCTCCCGTCCTCTCCCTTCTCCTTTTTCTCCTACAACAGCCCCTCCCCCCTCCTCTACCGCGCCGCCGCCGCCTCCACCCCCGCAAAAGCCTCCCATCCTCTCCCTTCCCCCTCCTCCACCATCTCTTCCTGCCCCTCACCACCTCCTCCTCCATCCCCCTCACCTTCCTCCCTCCCGCAAATCGACCCTGAGCCATTCAGCACCCCTCTAAGTTCCAAGAGGCTCGTCCGTCTTTGCCACCTCAGATTCGGTCCCGAGGGCCTCCCAAAATTATCGTGGCTTTGCCCCCATAACCTGTTTCCCCCGCACAGATAGAGCCAGAACCCTTCAGTCCCCCTCAGACTCAGTCCCGAGGGCCTCGCAAAATTATCGCCCCGCTCCGGGAAGTAGCAGGATCCGAAGGCATCGTGCGCGTTCACGTCCCTTTCTCCTTAGGAAATTTACCCCAACTAGAGAAACGCCTAGGTTCCTAGTCCACTGATCCCACGACATACATCAGGGAGTTTCAATGGACCCTCCAGTCTTACAGCCTCACGCATCATGACATTTTCATGCTCCTGGCCAACACTCTCCTCCCTGAAGAGCGTAGACGAGCTTGGGACTTCGCCCAAACGCATGCTACCGAAACCCACAGGACTGACCCCACCTGTCCCCCTGGCCCCACTGCTGTCCCCGAACAAGACACACACTGGGATTATGACACCGCCGTGGGTCTCCACTCTCGAGATATTTTTGCCTCCTGCTTAATAGCAGGTCTAAAAAAGGCAGTTCGTAAAGTAGTCAATTTTCAAAAGCTCCAAGACATAATTCAAAACAGAGACGAAACCCCCTCCGAGTTCTTAGACAGACTCACTCAAGCCCTATTACAGTATACCAGCCTAGACCCAGAAACATCTGAAGGAAGACAGGTCCTTATGACATACTTCCTAGCTCAAAGCTACCCCGACATTAAAGCTAAACTCAAAAAGTTAGAACAGGGCCCCGCTACCCCACAGACTGACATCCTAACAGTGGCCTTTAAAGTCTTCCATAACCGGGAGGAGGAGAAAGAACGCCGTAAACAAAAAGCTGATCGGGCCAATTTCCAGATGTTGGCCCAGCTGATAAAACCACAAACTGGGCACCCCTCTACAGACAAGCCACCCGCAGGAGCTTGTTTCAAGTGCGGAAAAGAGGAACATTGGTCAAGGGCATGCCCCTCCCCCAGATCTCCTACCACCCCATGCCCCAGATGCCACAAAAAGGGCCACTCCCGAAGGGGAGGCTGGACGAACAACCCCCATCCTAATCCCGCTGTAGTGGGGCTGGCAGAAGAAGATTGATGGGGCCCAGGGGCTTCTTGCCCGACCATTTCCATCACCAAACAGGAGCCCAGGGTTACTTTAACAGTAGACGGTCGCCCCATCTCCTTCCTCCTAGATACAGGAGCCACCTTCTCAGTCTTGCGAGAATACCAGGGCCCTACCACGCCAGCCATTACTCCTATAGTCGGGGTAGGAGGTAAACAGATTTTCCCATTAACCCCCCACCCTTTTATGCACAATCCTAGACAGTCCCATACCTTTCTCCCACTCCTTCCTAGTTATGCCCCAGTGTCCCATCCCTTTACTAGGACGGGACATCCTTTCCCTCCTCCAGGTTTCTATAACTATATCCACTCCACAGCCCCCAGTACTCCCTTTCTGATGGCCCTCATAGCCGACAACCCCCCTCTACCCAATGAAAGCTCCGGTTCCGCCCTTATACACCCTGTAAATCCCAAAGTTTGGGACATTACAAGCCCCTCAGTGGCCCTATGTCCCCCTGCCTCTATCAAATTACGTGACCCCTCTCAGTATATCTGTCAGGCCCAATACCCCCTAACCACTTCAGCCCTCGTAGGCCTCCAACCCATCATTCAAGATCTCTTAAACAAAAACTACCTCAGACCCACTCACTCCCCATTTAATACTCCCATATTAGCTGTTAAAAAAACCAACGGATCTTTCCGCCTTGTCCAAGACCTTCGCCTAATCAACATGGCCGTTGTCCCTATCCATCCCTTAGTTCCAAATCCATACACGCTTTTATCGCAGATCCCTGCCTCCGCAGCCCACTTCTCGGTCTTAGATCTCAAGGATGCATTTTTTTCTATCCCTCTAGACCCCTCCTCCCAAGATTTTTTTGCCTTCACCTGGACGGACCCATACACCAGACATTCTGTACAACTTACTTGGACAGTTTTGCCACAAGGCTTCCGAGATAGTCCCCATATTTTTGGACAAGTCCTAGCTCAAGACCTCAAACAGTTTCATCATGATCACCCCGAGTCCACTTTATTACAATATGTAGATGATCTTCTGCTCTGCAGTCCCTCGTGGGAACAGTCTCAACTTGACACTGCGCCTCTACTTAACCTTCTAGCTTCCAGAGGTTACCGAGTATCCCCCGTCAAAGCTCAAATCTCTTCCCCTTCTGTCACTTACCTTGGATTCCTTCTGTCTCAACAAAGAAAGTCCATTACCTTAGACAGAAAACGACTCCTCTCTGACCTGCCCATTCCCAAAACCAAGACAGAAATCCTTTCCTTTCTTGGCCTGGCTGGGTATATTAGAGCGTGGATCCCTAACTTCTCCCTGTTGGCAAGACCCCTATACGACCTCAGCAAGGGCCCCCCTGAAGAACCATTATCTTCCTCACCCCGACACTCCTTCATTAAGCTCTGCCAAGCCCTTGTAGAAGCTCCAGCTCTCCATCTCCCTGATTTGTCAAAACCCTTCTCATTATACATTCATGAGAGGTCCAGTCAAGCTCTAGGAGTCCTAGGCCAATATTATGGCCCATCCTTTGCCCCAGTAGCTTATCTCTCCAAGCAATTAGACCCCACAGTTCGGGGATGGACCCCCTGCCTACGGGCATTAGCCGCTGGACAGCTCTTGCAGAAAGAAGCTCATAAACTAACATTCGAGCGCCCCTTACCATTCTGTCCCCACATCACCTAAAAGATCTCTTAACCTACAAAAGTTTACAGACTCTCCCTCCCTCCAGACTCCTGACCTTACTATCCTCTTTCCTCCAAAATCCAAACATTTCTTTCTTCCCCTGCCCGCCCCTGAATCCGGCCACTCTTCTTCCTCTACCCTACTCTCCTCATACTCCCTCGCATGATTGCCTAGAAGCCCTTCACAACTTCCTTCCGTGCCACTCCACGATCTCCGAAGGAGCCCTCTCACACTCCGACCTCATCTGGTTTACTGATGGGTCCTCCTTTAAACATGAGGGCACCCACTACTCAGGATACGCAGTAGTCTCCCTCGAAGATGTCATTGAGGCATGAGCCCTACCCCCTGGTACAATCAATCAGCAGGCTGAACTCATTGCAGCCAGCAGAGCTTGCACTCTGGCCCGGGACACGTCTCTCACATTGTACACTGACTCCAAGTACGTATTCCACATTCTCTTGTCCCACGCGGCAGTATGGAAAGAACGAGGCCTCCTCACCACAAAAGGGAATTCCATAACTAATTCAGCCTTAATTACTAAACTTCTAGAGGCTTCACAACTCCCACACCGACTAGGCATAGTCCACTGCAAATCACATCAAAAGGATGACTCCCCCATTGCAAGAGGTAACAACAAAGCCAACAGAGTAGCCCAGTCAGTTGCCCTATCAGAAAACACACCAGACAACAATCCGTCTGCCCTTGCGGTTTTAGCCTTATCACAAGACGCCCTCTGCTCCCAGGACAGAGTCTCTCTTCCACCTCTTACATGACCTGTTCCATCCCAGCCCCCAATCCTTGATCCATTTTTTACAATCTTTTTTTCCTCTCTCTCCTGAAGACAAAACCCGACTTAACCAAATCACCTGCAAGTGCACCATCTGCCAACGCACTAACCCTAATACCCCCCTCAAAGCCCGACCCTTCCCGGCTCATCAAGCAAGGGGTAATGTCCCCGCTGCAGATTGGCAAATAGACTTCACTAACATGCCCCCTGTACGACGTACCAGATACCTACTCGTGCTAGTAGATACATTTTCAGGATGGGTCGAAGCTTTCCCCACCACTAACAAACGAGCGTCCGTGGTTGCCTCTATCCTCCTCACCCAGATCTTTCCTAGGTTCGGGATGCCCACTTCCCTCCAATCAGATAATGGCCCTGAGTTCACTGCCCAAATTATCCAGAACCTCTCCAAGTCGCTCTGGCTCCCCTGGCATTTACATTGTCCTTATCGACCACAAGCTTCAGGACAAGTAGAAAGAGCCAATAGGACTCTAAAAGACATCCTGACCAAACTATCTCTAGAACTACACCTTGACTGGGTTCGCTTACTTCCCTTAGCTCTACTCCGCATTCGAGCCCTCCCAAAGAAACCTTCCTTCTTGTCGCCCTTTGAGATCATGTACGGCCGCCCAATTCTAACCCTGGGGCTCCCTTCCCACAAAGGACCAATTCCTCCCAATATAGCCCTTCCACTACTCTCTCTCCTCTGCACTGAATTGTGGAAATATCAGGATTGACTCCTTCCTGATCCATCCGCCTCCCAAAATCCTCCTGTCTTACAGCCCAGCCAACTAGTGTTTTATAAGCCACCAGAGGATCAGCCCTCTCTCACCCGGAAATGGGAAGGTCCACACCCAGTTATTCTCTGCACCCCCTCGGCCGCCAAGCGCTCACTGCCTGGTAACTCTGTCACCCCTTGGATTCATATCTCCAGGTTGAAACCAAATACCCAAGACCCACCTTCTCTGGACACCCAAGACCCATCAGTCACAATCCAGAGTCCTTCGGATACAGCCCAAGATGCTGTCCACTCTACCACGCCTCATCCCTCTGATCCCTTGAAGCTCCGCATCTCCCGTGCACCCCCTTTGCCATCCATACCCGAATCATGACTTTTTCCTCCTTTACTGCTCTCTCGCTTTTTTCCCTCATTCCTATTGTCTTCCCCGCCGCCCCACCCTCCTTTGTATGGCGATTCAAAGTCAGGCAGACTTACACACAGCATCAAACAAAAGTTACTGCCCTCATTGCCACATCAGACTGCCCTCTGAAAGGCTGCTCTGAGCCTTTGTACCTCCACTTTCCTCCCTCCACTGAAGTATTCATTTACAGCTACCTTTATTCTCCCTACCTCTGCTTCCTCTATGACCAAAGACAAGCCTATTGCAGGAGATGGCAAGACACCTACGGGGGATGTCCCTACTGGTCCTGCACCATTCACTACATGGGTGACTTCCAGTACCCACAGTATTACTCCTCCAACCGTTTCATGAAATATCCCAACGGCTCATTCTCCTTATCAATCCCAGATCCCTAGGACTCTCGATGGGCTGCTGGAATAACAGCCTCAGTTTACTACAAGGGGTCCTCGACCCCCCACGGTACCCTTCATATCTCTCGAGAGTATGTTCCCTCTCGCTCCCAGATCTCTCAAGTTGCATCAGGTATCAGACATTCCGAGAAAGTCATTATCCAAACTCTTGATGGCACCTCTTCATCTTCTTATTCCTCCTAATCTTGGTTACAGCTCATTCAAGACACCACCATCTTTCTCAACCACACCCTCAACACCGCCAATTGTTTCTTGTGCGCATCACTACAGCGCCCACTGCTGGCCGCCGTGCCCCTCAATATTTCCAACTACTCTTTCCATGCAGAAGGACAACCCCTCCGTCCCCTGGCAGACATACCCCTGTGGGAACCAGAATACCCAGATAATCTCACCATCCACCACTGTGTAGGCCCAACTCCACCCCCCTCCAGCGCACTTCACTGCCTGTCTATCTACACCCCTACCTCCGGCTCTAAGACTTTTACACAACCGGGACACTTCTTTTGGTGTAATGGCAGTCTTTTCAACTTACTGCCTCTCAACTCCAATACACCCTGCATTCTCGTTACCCTAATCCCACAGCTTACACTTTATAGCATGGCAGAATTCCTTGAGCTCCAACCTCCCTTGCACTCGCGCACAAAAAGGGCTGCTTTCCTTCCCATCATGGCCGGTATCTCTTTGATCACCTCAGCCATTGGGGTGGGGTTTTCGGGAGGAGCCTTGGGTCACTCTCTATGGGCAGTTAGAGATCTCGACACCAAACTTGAGGGAGCCCTGACATCCACTGCCGATTCCCTAGCCTCTCTCCAAAGACAGGTCACTTCGCTAGCTAAAGTCACCCTTCAAAACCGGCGGGCCCTAGATCTGCTTACAGCCGAGAAGGGCGGCACCTGCATCTTCCTCCGGGAAGAGTGCTGCTATTACATCAACGAATCCGGCATTGTAGAAACTGACATCACCAAACTCACCGACCTTGCCTCCAGTCTCCACTCTGCTTCCAATTCCAACCCATTCTCTTCAATACTAACAAACCCCCTCCTCACCTGGCTCTGGCCCATTGCAGGCCCCATAATAGTCATTCTTCTCGTCTGTCTCTTCTTACCCTGTATAGTAAAGTTCATCAAATCCCAAGTCGGAAAAATCTCTAATCAAGCTTTCAACCAGCTTTTACTCAGGAACTACCAGCTTCTGGCCAAAGAAGATCCCTCACCCTCACGTGACCTCCTCACCACATGCTGAGATGGACCCCTCTCTCCGCTGGAAACTGTTCCTGGAAACAATGGCCGCAGACGCCTGGCTCCTGACACCCATATCCTCTTGGCACCATTGGAATCAACAGGTCCTCAACCTATGGTTACAGGGAACCTTCATTGATTTCCAACCTGAAGAAGTCCACATCTACTCATCCTTACTGTGGGGAGTCCTATCAACCCTTTCCTCCCAATCCTCAAACCCTCACTCCCTTCTCCGCCCCTGTTCAGCAAGAAGCAGTCAGAGAGAAAGCAACGTCCACAAACCCATAGAGGAGAAAGGGGGAAATGAAGGGTCCCCACCAGTAACATGGCATACTTCCGGCATCTTTTCGGGGTCCTCGGTTCCCGCCGGCGCCACCTGAAGCCCAATCACCTCTCACCCCCCTCCCAATCCCAGCACCTAGCCAACAGCCACCAGCCCCGTAGAAGTAACACCACAATCACCCTATGCCCCTTTCTATATAATCCAGCACCTTTCCCTAAGAAAGCGGAACTCTCCGGTGAATTGCTGCTGTGTGTTACTCCTTTCCTTTCAGTACAGACTTGCTACACTTAATAATATCTAAAATTTTTTTCTCAGGCTACAGGATTTTTTAACTTACAGAGGAGATATAAAAAAAGATTCTTTAAAATGTAGATTTACTGTCAAATCCACATAAAAATACAAGGTCTAAAACACAGTTTACTAAGTATCCTATAATTTTAACAAGCAACTGTTTTTAGAAGATTATATGGTTTGCCTTATCCATAGTTTCTGTGTATGAGCTAATAGTTAATTGTGTTGAAAAAAGAATGCATTATTTTCAGTTACTGAATAACAAGTTATCCCAAAGATCTAAACAATAACGCTGGCAACCATAACCTAAGTGATCTTTACAGAACACTCAATCCACCAATGCAGAATGCATGTTCTTTTGAAGGATATGTGGAAGTGCACCAAAAATGCCATATTTGGGCCCTGTAATAGGTCTCAATTCATTTCAAAAGGTTCTTAAAATTCACATTGCTGTATGCCTGCATTTCATTATTCTACCTACTCAAACCATGAGCTATGTTTAGAGTATATGTGCGGATCTACTGTTTAGAGAAAGGATGAGAAATAGTCACCTGTGCTTCATAAACCCAGAAGGTATTAAGCAGGTGCTAAACGTAAATAGCCTGGTCAGCTCAGGGTCCTGAGGGGCACTGACCCTGTGTTCAGCCCCATCAATCCCTTCTCAAACAACAACCCAAAGTTCACAACAGGCTGTTTCAAACAATACACCAGAGCTGGCAATTCACAGAGGCTCCGAAACCAACTCCTAGTCCCTGTACTGGAAGGCAGACAGGCTAAGTGTAAAGAAGGACAGTACGCTCTGGAAGGAAAACCAAAGTCTGTACACAACCAAGAGGAACACAGGTAGAGAGCCAGGCAAGGCCATCACTGAAACTGTCAAGGACAGAAGTGCACAGCCACCTTGGCTACCCACAGCAGCCCACGTGCCCAAGGCCGGGACAGTAACAGTGCAGGTGTGCCATCCAGGCACAGGGAGAGTGGTCTGGGCGGGTGTGGCCATGAAGGCACAGGGCGAGTACCTGAACCTAAACTGACTGTAATTTAAATCCCTAGATGGTACTCTTCCTGTGGATTGCAAGGAAAGGATCTGAGAGTCACCCTATTCTGCACTCAGTGAAAAACCCAGAAAGGAGAAATGGCTCCAGAAGAAATAGCAGAAAATCATAACCGGGCAGAAAAGTTCTGCATTTTTGACACCATCTGCTGGTCCTGACTAGTTACACGGGACCAACCCACCATGGCAGGTGCTAATGAATCAGATGTCCTTGAATTTCCACAATATTTATACCTGAAAATTCTCACCTGAAGATTTCAATAGAACATATAAGAAGACACCCACCAGTTCTGAGTCACTCTGCTTATCATCAGGAATGTCACAGTGTGAAAGATGCAAGGGCTGCACTCACCCAGCTCCTAGCCAAACCAGGGAGCAGAAGGGAGGGTGAGGACAGGGCTAGGAATAAGACTCCAGATGGAACCAGGGGGCGTTGGGATGATTTACCTTCCTTCAACCCAGGCTGGAAGCTCCCTGGTTAACCTACCCAGGGCGGTTACCCAGCCATGATGATGGAACTGTGTATGCTTCTGTAATGTCATTAAAGTCAGAGGCAGCCCAGGGCATGGCCAGAGCCCGCCCAAGCCGTGGCCCCTCATGACTATAAAGAAGGTACCGACTTCTATATGCAGAGCCAAGTACTCTGCCATAAATTCTTACAAGTCTGAGAGTCACTCCTCCTCCTCCTTCCTTCAAAGAGCGCAGACAAAAGGGCAGGTACACACCAACAGTGACGTGCTGTAGGGGGCCACATTCACAAGGCCAGAATCACAGATGACACAGAAAAGCCCCACGAGCAGCCTGAGGAATGGCTGGCTTTCTGAAGGCCAAGCACATACAGGGAAGGACGCCCAGCATGCTCATTCTGTAGCCAGGCAATGCTTCGCACAGGCCAGCTGTTGGGGTCAGAATTCAGTGACCTTGTGTGTCACATATGGAAACACTGATCATAACAACACACCTGAGTTGCCAAGAAAGATATTATATTTGGTTAAAATAGAGGGAAAAAAGTTGCCATTGCAAAATTCCAAAACTTAACTATTAAGTCCCATGTACCAAGAAATCATTATACCCCAAGGTTCAGGGTCATGAAGATTCACAATACTTACTACAAAACAAACATGCCTGTGAGCAGTCCAATGTTCTCAAACAAGAGTGGAAGTACTCCCACCTACCCACTCCCTCCCAGTCTTCACCAAAGGCATTCACAGCAGGTTCCCCAGACTTGAACTCACTCTGTCTTTATCATCTGCTACGTCGCAGAGGATATCATCAAGATCTAGAATTCCTCCATCTCCATGTTCAAGTCGGTGCACCTGTATCCAGTAGTTTGGATCCTATAGAAAAAAAAACAGAAACACCGAATACAGCAGGTTAGCATCACCAACAGGAAATGCAACAATTTAAACTGTGATAATTTCCTGCCCATGGAAAGGAATCAACTGTATCAACAATACTGCAATTGACTGAAGGTTCAGGTAGCCCCTATCTTAGCTGTTGAGCCTATTTTCCTTTTCTTGTGTGACAGATGTGTTCTTTGGCTTTGGCTCAGCTGCTGATACAGTTACGACAGGAAATGCAGAAACCAGCAAAACTCACTGCATAAGGAATACTGATTTCTCTAAAGTATGCTGAGCTTCCCATTGTCCAATATGAAATACATATTAATCCTCTCAATCCAATCTGTGGAGATACTCTAGTAAGCCAGCAATACAAATGCATGTCTGAAAAATTCAGATCACAGGCTATCTGAAAAAAAGGTGGTTGCATGCCCCGGTAGCTCAAAGTTACTCCTACACACACATCTACATACAGCAACACAGAAGAATGTTAACAAGACCGCAAGTGAACAAAGCAATCTCAGAAAATGTGTGTGTGGTTTGAGTCTATTTTTGTAAAGACCAACTCACATATATGTGCAACTCACTGTATATGTGCATTCAAAGTGTCCCAGAAAATACACAAAATTTGCAGTTTTTATCTCTGAGGAGTGGAACTGGGCTCATTTTAAATTTTATTCACTTTTACCCAGGATATGTATATATGTGTGTGTGCACGTGTGTATATGAACATAAACACATATACACATGCATCATATACACATCCTATAATGTAAAACCATGCTTTAAAATTATATGAAGAGTATATAGCTGTTTTTTAAACTTCTACAATCATTCTCATTTGTATACTCAAATGAAAATATACTAACTTTAGCTTTTTCCATTAGCTACTAAATTATGCACAACACAAAATTACTAGTAAAAAATTCAACTCAAGTTAACACCCCAAGACAGGGTGTTAGGTTCCTAAAAACCACAACAGCATGGAAAATAGTACTCTAAGGTCACCTGGGAGCCTCTGGAAGTTGTTATTTTATTTTTACACATGAAAAAATGATGATACAAAACCTTCTGTTGACCCTACTAGTTACTAAACCAATTTTCCAATTCTCTTTACAGCAAATTATTTTAAAGACCTGTTGTCCTAGATTCCTCTTCACCTGTGACCCTGTTCTAGTCAGGCCTCCTTCCCTACCACACTCCAACAAGTCCACCAAGGTCACCAACAGACTCCATTTTGTCTAATGCAATGGTCCACTCTCAAGACTCACCTTCCTTGTTCTTCCAGCAGAATCTGACACCACCTACTCCTTCAAATACTCTATAAAGATGGCTTATAACCCTTCAACTATCTGCACAAGGCTTATCTGATTTCAAGATCCAGTTGTGCACTCCTGCTTCTACAGGGGTCCTGATTCAAACGCCAGTGACACCAACTTTAGTCATGACAACACTGTGTCAAAGCAATTATCAGGCTGGCATTTATTAAATGCCACTCCATAATATGTACCAAATGGAAACAACTATCCAGAGGGAAAGAAGCCATCAACAATCCCAACAGAGCACACTACACTAAAAAAATCAGATTACACCAGGACACATAAAATGACCTCCTTCCACAAGAGTATAAACACCAGGAAGGATATTTTTGCCACTGAGATATACAATTGAAACAGCAGCCTCTCAGGAGATTTTAATGGCAGCCTTCAACAATACAATTCTCTCTCAATGAACAGAGGACTTGCTGTTATTTGCAAAGGAAGAGTCAAGAATCATCAGGAAAAACTGTTTTCAAACAAACATGACAACAATAAATTTTTAAAAAGAATGCTTCTCATGTGGGATGTGTACATTTAAAATAACAAAAGATTTTGAACACTACAATAATTTTACATATGACAACCAAAAATTGATCACACCCGAGCAAGAAATGAGGAATGAAGTTCATCCATCAAGTAGCTGGAAAGAAGGCTACCAAGAAGCAAATGTTCCAGCCAGCAAGGCTCCCCAAGGATGGGGCCACAGCGAGAGAAAAAACCCAGAGACAAAAAGCCACGGGAAGAATCAGTGCTCCTCACCTGGCCCGATACTGGAGGAAGGGGCGGCAGGAACATTCCCAAGAGAATGAAAGAAAGCAAGATATAAGTGGCAAGGAATGGGGTGCCCACTTTATTCCAGGACACCATGAGAGCATACAGTACAGGAAGAGCCCTAATGAAAGACTGACTCCTATCCCACCTTAAAAGATTTTCTCATACTCCATAAAGAGCATTATCACATTATGGAACAAGATAATGAGCTTTTGTGAGCTGTGCCCTGGGTAATACACAGCCTCTGCTTACTTTATGCCCATGCACATTTCAAGAATAGCTGCAATTAGAAACAGTCCCCTACTCTTGCAGTAATCATGGCATATTGCAATGGTCTGCATCTTGCCAAATATTCAAATTACAGTATATGTGTAAACATAACACTAGAAAAAGACAGCTGAGAATCCCCACTATTCAAAAAATTAACTATTTCCTGTGTGCAAAGCAACTGAATGAGGGCAAAACAACCATCACTGTCCACTGTGAGATATTAAAATTTATGAGATAAGACATAAACAAATAGTTTAAAAGAGGGAGATCATGTATCATAAGAAAAATAGACATAAAAATGCTTTATGAGTTCAGAGGAGGGACAGACACTTTTACTTGGAAAGATTCGGGAAAGATCTATGATAAGCAGACTAGAGGAAGGAAGAACACGAAGAACATTCTGGAAGGATGGCTACAAACGGGCATGAATAGAGAAGTGGTGATTTACTCAGAACACTGCAGGGCAATTGCTAATCGACAAAAATGGAAGGGTGAAAACATCATATCAAGCAGACACACATTTATTCTGCCTCCCTCCTGAAAGCCCATTGAAACTATGCAAATGCATTTTTTTCCCAAGGTATATTGCCACAAAAACAAAGAAAGTGGAAACAAGGGCTACACAATTTTTGGAAGCTGGGAAGCAAATGGACTGATGGTAACACACTTAGCAGATTTGAGAAGGGATCCCAAGCTGACAGTAGGGAGTCCAGGAAGCAGCATGACTTCCTCTGTGGGGCCCCAAGAGGGTCTGCAGCCGGGGAACCCAAGTTCCTCGAGACCCGGGAATGAAGATGGGATGGAAATTGCTGGGCAGGCAGAAGGTCTGTGTAAGCCGCAGCTTCCCTCACGACTCCGCTGCAGCCCAGCTGCCCAGCTGCTCACTGGAGGTTCATTCTCCAGAGGGAAAGCTGGGAGTCTAAGCCGGGAAATCAGGGCAGAGCAATCGCAGAGGCTCTTGAAAAGGGGGGCGATGTAAGGGAACATTCACATATGGAATGCTGACAAATCCAACTCTCTGCCTTCACCTGTTCCCAGGAAGCTGGCAGTGGGGCTTGTGCCACCCGGGAAAAGGCTGGGAGAGCTTTCCCCAGGCATCTACCATCTGGAGAGAAGACCGGAGGGATGTGGCCAGCCAGGTGCCCGTCCTGGGCAGCTGATCACTTTGGGCCCACACCTGCCTGTGCTATTACTGTGAGTTCCCCTTAATCACAGCCAACAAGGGGAGTCGAACTCCTGAGGGAAGCTCCAAGGATGCGAGGCCAAAACAAACAGCACATACAACTGGGAGAAAGCAGCGCTGTATAAAAAGAAGATGCTGCTAAAAATTCATCATGGGCACCCTCAGAGAGTCAGAGATGATGGTGCACCCAGGAGGCAGAGGATGACGAGGCAGGGAAGGAGGGAAGGAAGAAGCAGAGGGGAAAACAAAACAAATTAAAAAAACTCCGACATGTTACAAACAGTAAAAGGGAAAAATCAATAGGCAAGTTAAGAGGAGTTGAAGAAATCTCCCCAGAAAGTAAGGAAAAAAGACAAAGAACATAAAAAAGAAAGGCAATAATAATAGAAGGCCAGTCGAGTAAGCCAAGCAGCTGAACAACAGTTCTTGGAAAAAGAGAACTAAGAAAACAGGAAATCAACATAAAACGATTTCAAGTAAATCCCCAGAATGACATGTGCTTCCATGTTGAAAAGCACCATAGGGCCAAGCACAATTACACAGACAGATGTCCACCAAGGCACACTGAAACAGCACAGAAGACAGATGATAAAACAGCTTCTAGAAAGTAAAACACAAGCACCATAGTGAATGGACAAGGAATCAGAACAGGGCTGCCCTTTTCGAGAGTAACAATGGATCCTAGATGATAATGGAACACTGACTTCAAAATTCCTAAGAGAAATCTGGTCTCCAGCCTAGAATTCTATACTTCAACTAACAAATTCAACAACCATCCATAAAGTGTAAAGGTAGAAACAAGGACATATTTTAGAAATCCAACATGTCCAAAATGTAATGCCTCTGCATCTTTCTCCCGGAAGTACTAGATGATGTGTTCCAACAAAATAAGGAAATAAACCATGGAAGAGGACAGCATGGCCTGTGAAACAGGAGACACGACACAGAAGAGAATTCCCAGGATGACAGGGAGGTTGATCCTGGATCGCAGCTTTGACGGATGTGGAAGCTCCACAGGAGATGTCTTCAGGGTGACAATCTCAAGTATCCACTGTAATTGCATATGCCAAGATGCTCTGGTAACACCTGGCTGGCTGGGGTGGAATGCACTGCAAATCTAGGGAAGACCATCCAAAGGAGACTTTCTTCATTCCAGGAAAACACAAAAACTGTGAAGGCAGAAAAAGTAATCAAGGTATCTCTGGTACGTGGTTTGGCTAGTAGCAGCTTCTAATTATACAGATAATGTGAACATCAAATACTTCATCAAAATTACAGTTACTTTGGGGGAGGTTATCTAAAAAGTGTGTGTATGAGGTTGGGGGCTGGAGGGGGTGTGGAGGGGGACAGAGGCTGACAGACAGAAACAGAGATCCAAGTAGTAGTTGCGCGAGTGTGAGGCCAAAGCACACCTGGGGCAACAGAACAGGGTTATATCTTCCAGGGTAAGTCAAAAGATGGCAACAGAATAAAAATTCAAAAACCAAGAAATAACATAAAACAGTTTACACAGAAATATGGAGGTAAATGTCAAAAGAATCAGGTACAAGAGCTGGAAAAGGCCAACCTCTCATAGAGAAGGTCCTGCTCTGTTCCTAACGATCCTGGCAGTACTATCTGGCTCTGCACATACATAATGTTGAGAGACAAAAAGACTGAAGAGAAACAGTTCAAAAAATTCCTTAAAATAATAGGCATGGCACACAACGTGAAGTTTAGCCTCCATTAATCCTATTAGTCAGAGAGGAAAATTATGTTGTCAAGACAAATGAGGTCACTGGTAATGACATAACAAACTGGCAAACATGTCATTTTTAGAGTCAACAAAAGACAGTAGGAATTATGCCTCATTCTACACTCTTTTGGTAAGGATATCTCCAATTTAATTAAACTAAAAGCAAAGCATTCTTAAAGTAAGTGTTTTTTAAATGAATCACTGAAAGCGGACTTTTTAATGATTCTTTGTATTTAAATATAATGTGAAACAATGCAACTTTGACTTTACCAACTTTAATCAGTTCCATGTCAACAATCTCTTAGTACAGATTTAAGCCATAGGACCCATTTCCAATTTCATTGCAGTAACACTGTTAAAATATTAGACTTTTTGTTGCTTCTCAATAAAGGCAGAAAACATAGACGGTTAGAAATCATAGCTGATGTTCAACAATAAAATAAAAACCTCTGTCACCATGAAGGAATGTCTAATATTTAATGGTGAGTGCATTCCTCAGCCCCCCACTTTTCAACCCACAGCACAGCCAACACCCCTGCCCCCACCTCACCACCAGGAGACAGAGCAAACCACAACCTGCTGCCTCCTGGGGGATGTGGGGGTGGGGCACAGCTTCACTGAATATGTCTGTCAGAAAAGTAAAAGGCAGCATGACAACAAACATAGACATCCAACCTCAAGGAAATGACTTCCTGGAATTTTATTAGAACTAGCATGTAATCTGTCGTGCATTAGCCTAGGAATGTGGGAATCAGCCCATTATTGACCTCTGCCTCTGATAACTTTCATAACAACATGGAGTTGACTTTAAGTCATGATGCTCCCCAATTCCTGCTGTACTCCGTGTAAATAAAGGACACAGTCCCAAATCCCAGAGCTGGCTTGGGACAGAGCCAAGGTAAGAATGAGGACTATAGGAACCACCAGTTGTATCTGCATTACATTCTACAATTTTAAAAACGCATTCATTATTGCTTCTCTCTCACTTACCAACTTTACATTTCCCTGTATGGCCCCAGAAGATGGCTGGTTAGCCAGAGACGGGTAAGATTCCTCAAGGGAGGAACAACCTAAGACAGGCACAGTTGTAGGGGGGCCATCAGGTGAGAAATTGGGGATCAACAGAGGTGAGGCTTAGAACCTCATCCCCCGTGTTTTGAGAGAAATCTTCTGCATCCATGGATGCTATGTTGCCCTTGTCTAGCTTGGATTAATACTTAGTCTATAGGCACAGACCTGATCATCTACATTTGCCCTCTTACAGCACTAAATTATGTTTTCTGCCTTTATCTTGCATCTACCTACCACTTCAGCATTTTATTTAAAAAAAGGGGGAGAAATGTAGGATTCACATATAAATCAAGTATAAAAATCAAATGAATAATCATATCTGACTTGATTGTTTATAGTTCATGATGCTGATCAAAATCGAAAGTTTCTGTGATATTACTGCCCTTGCACTGTTCACCATGTAAGAACTTATTCACTATGTAATAACTTGTTCACCATGTAAGAACTTGTTAGTTATGCTTCAGAAGATTGGAGACTGTTGAGAATTAGACTTGGGGTTGATTAATGATTGTACATTGAGTCCCCTATACAGAATTTTGTTGTTAACAACCATTTGATCAATAAATATGAGAGATGCTCTGTCAAAAAAAAAAAAAAAAACGCATTCACGTGCATTATCTTCCATGGTTGGGAGGGCTTATCTACTCCCTATTTTCTGATGGAAAACTGAGACTCAGCTATCACAAACTGCTGACAAGACAGTTAATAAATGCTGTTGGCCAGGACTCTAACCTAGGTGTGGTTCTTTTCCGAGCCCATACTCAGACCTGCCAGGGTGGGCTCCAAAGAGCAAGAGTTGATTGTCTATCAGAAAGAGCGTCTCCTCCCAGTCTCTTTATATGCTGCAAAATAGAAAAGTACAAAAAACATTTTTTTAATAAAAAGGTTGTGAGTGTTCAAAAAAAAAATAAAGTTTGAATCATCATCCCTCAAGGCAGGAGTCCAGAAATCTGTACCTGAATAAGCCCTGCAGGTGATCATGCAGGATGCACACCAAAATTTGAGAATTCAAAGATCATGATTTAGAATTGGCCAGGGCTTGGGAGCCTGAAACTGTTGAGTTTCTTCTATATATTATTACATTATTATTACATATGTTTTTAGATAATAAATTCATGCATTTCATGCTCTCACCAATGCTTCTTAAATCAAATGGGTGTTAGTTATTACATCTTAAAAATAGTGACCATGAACCATACATATATACATACATATATTTGTCTGCTGTGATAACCTTATAAATGAATTTGGGGGTAGACTATCATTACAGTATCTTTCTCAGAGGTGTTTCAATTCCTGCACAGAGAATTGCAAAACCATGTCTAGAGCAGAGCCTCCCAAAACCTTCCATCCTTCCACCTATCCATACAGCACATCTCACTGTGTGCATCCCCCAGGCAGCTTTTTTTAAAAGCTTGCCAGGAAATTTCAACACAGTGAGAAAAAGGACATCCATGTGGGAATAACTGATGACTGCACAGTGTTTTTATCAAGCCCTACTTTAATTCAAACTTGCATTAATCCTACTTTAATTCAAACTTATTGATTATTAATCTCATTAAGCTTCCCCCGTCAAACCAGCTTCCTGTCCTCATTCCTACTGGCAGCATCACTGCCCATTGATTCAACATAATAAGTCAGAAACCGAAGTTCTTTACAGACATACCGGGGATAGAGAACCACGTTAAATGACACCACAGGAAGCAATTGGACAAATTTAGAATATGAGACATTTACATCACAGCCGCACTGATCTCCCAAAAAATAAAAAGTCCATGCCATCTGATATCTAAGTCCAGCAGACAGAGTGGAACAAGTGTATCCTACATCTGGAAGAAAAGATGTTGTGAAAAAGGACACTGCTGGGACAACTGAAGAAATTTGTCTTATTAGGTGACAGAAAGGTATAATTGGGAAATTTCCTAAATGTGATCATTGCTCTGTGGTTATATAAAAAAATATCCTTATTTTTAGGGAATGAATGCTTAAGCATTGAAAAGTATCCTAGTATCTGTAGTCTAGTCTCAAATAGTTCAGCACAAAAAAAGAGATGAGTAATAATGCTAATGTGTATACATAGACAAAGACAAAAGCAACTCTAGCAAAATGTTAAAAAGTGGTGAGTTTTACAACACATTCATGAGAGAAATTAAAGAAGATACCAATAAATGGAAATATATCCCACGCTCATGAATAGGAAGATTTAACATTGTCAAAATGGCCATCCTGCCTAAAGCAATCTACAGATTCAACGTAATTCCTATCAAAATACCAACAGCATTCTTCAATGAACTAGAGAAAATCATTTTAAAATTCATATGGAACCACAGAAGACCCCAAATAGCCAAAGCAATCCTGAAGAGGAAGAATAAAGCTGGGGAGATTATGTTCCCCAACTTCAAGCTCTACTATAAAGCCACAGTAATCAAGACAATTTGGTACTGGCACAAGAACAGACCCACAGACCAGTGGAACAGAATAGAGAGCCCTGATATAAACCCAGCCATATATGGTTATGGTCAATTAATATACGATAAAGGTGACATGGACATACAATGGGGAAATGACAGCCTCTTCAACAACTGGTGTTGGAAAAACTGGACACCTACATGCAAGAGAATGAAACTGGATTATTGTTTAACCTCATACACAAAAGTAAACTCGAAATGGATCAAAGACCTTAACGTAAGTCAAAACCATAAAACTCTTAGAAGACAACATAGGCAAACATCTCCTGAATATAAGCATGAGCAACTTCTTCCTGAATGCATCTCCTCAAGCAAGGGAAACAAAAACCAAAAAATGGGACTACATCAAGCTAAACACATGGGACTACAACAAACTAAAAAGTTTCTGTACAGTAAAGGACACCATCAACAGAACAAAAAGGCAACCTACAGTATGGGAGAATATATTTGTAACTGACATATTCAACAAGGGTTTAACATCCATAATATATAAAGAACTCACACGCCTCAACACCCAAAAAGCAAATAACCCAATTAAAAAATGGGCAAAGGATACAAAGAGACAATTCTCCAAAGAAGAAATTCAGATGGCCAACAGAAACATGAGAAGATGCTCCACATCACTAATCATCAGGGAAATGCAAATTAAAACTACCATAAGATATCACCTCACACCAGTAAGGATGGCCAGCAACGAAAAGACTAAGAACAACAAATGCTGGCGAGGTTGTGGAGAAAGGGGAACCCTCCTACACTGCTGGTGGGAATGTAAACTAGTTCAACCATTGTGGAAAGCAATATGGAGGTTCCTCAAAAAACTAAAAATAGAAATACCATTTGACCCAAGTGTAAGGTTGGAGGTACCAGAGGGAGGAAAGCAAGGACAGTGCAAGCGGAACAAAGACAGCACCAAGTAGCTCTGTGCCATATAAGGAAGGGATGGACAGCTCTTCCTGGATTCCAGTCCCATGACGTGCCAACAAACCCTGGATGCAGACCCCCTCCATCTGGAAGGAGGAGACCTCTGGCTGTCCATCACCCGACCCTGAGCCAATAAAAGTTCCCCACATACCCCTGGCATGGCCCACTTCCCCCTCCCTTCCCTGTGCTTATAAAAACTCCCTTCCTGTCTGGTTGGGCATGACTTCTCAGGCCTGTGTCTGTGCAGACTGGTGAACCTCGCCCGGGATTGTGCTCAAATAAACTGCCTGGCCACTTGTTGCCTCTTGTTGCCTGCTCATTTCAGTTAGAATTTATCTTAGATTTGGTGCCAAAAAAACCCGGGAAGGAGTGTGAGTGCGGGGCCCCGACCGGCCACCAGCAGCCCCGCCCCCTCCTTCCCCAACCCAGGACCTCAGCCTGCTCTCTGCTGCATGGACTGTTTTCCAGTGAGTCCCTCAGTTTCCCCCGGTCTGTTTCCCTTCCTAACCTGTTTTCACCTGGTCCATTCAAAATCTTAACTACCTCCAGGTTGGGGCATTTGGCCCACCCTCTGTGGGCATCCGGCCTGCCCCTGGCCCTGTGGTATGGGAGATGTCCCTCACCCAGGCCCCAGGATGTCTCCCCTGGCTTGGCGCATTTGGGACGCTGGGCGCTCCTATCAGCGGGATTAGTTGGGAAGTGGCGCAGACATGGGGAACCAGTCCTCAAAAGTGGAGGCCCAGACCCTGCTGCGGTGTCTCATTTCTAATTTGGCTGCTCTATATTTGTCCCGGGAAGTTCGCAAATGGAAGCTAATCTTTCTTTGCTCTCAGGCCTGGCCTCAGTATCCCTTGGACAACCAATCTCACTGGCCCCCTGAGGGAACTTTACATTTTGACCTCCTCACCGACTTGACTAATTATTGCCACTGAAGCAGAAAATGGGGTGAAATCCCATATGTGCAGACCTTTTGGACTTTGCGCACCTGCCCACATCTGTGTGTTAAGTGTACTCCTTCCCAAGTTTTGTTGGCCCAGGCCTCCGCCAAGGACCGCCGACCTCTACCCCTCCTATAACCGGGAGGCTCTTCTCTGACAGGCTCAGCAGAGGATCTCGGCTACCCTCCTTCCCGCTCCTCCAGGCCCACCGCAGGGCCCAGCTCCCTTCGTCAAGGTCCACCTTGTTCCCCTTCTCTTCCGGTCTCTCCTCCACCTCGTTCCCCTTCTCTCCCCACCTCTCCTCCATCTTGTTCCCCTTCTCTTCCCGCCTCTCCTCCACCTTGTTCCCCTTCTCTTCCGGTCTCTCCTCCACCTTGTCTCTTCCAGTCTCTCCACCATCTTGTTCCCCTTCTCTTCCAGTCTCTCCTCCACCTTGTTCCCCTTCTCTTCCGGTCTCTCCTCCACCTTGTCTCTTCCAGTCTCTCCACCATCTTGTTCCCCTTCTCTTCCAGTCTCTCCTCCACCTTGTTCCCCTTCTCTTCCCGCCTCTCCTCCACCTTGTTCCCCTTCTCTTCTGGACTCTCCTCCACCTTGTTCCCCTTCTCATCCAGTCTCTCTGCCATCTTGTTCCACTTCTCATCCCGCCTCTCCGCCATCTTGTTCCCCTTCTCTTCCAGTCTCCCCTCCACCTTGTTCCCCTTCTCTTTCAGTCTCTCCGCCATCTTGTTCCCCTTCTCTTCCAGTCTCTCCTCCACCTTGTTCCCCTTCTCTTTCAGTCTCTCCGCCATCTTGTTCCCCTTCTCTTCCGGTCTCTCCTCCACCTTGTTCCCCTTCTCTTCCTGCCTCTCTGCCATCTTGTTCCCCTTCTCTTCCAGTCTCTCCACCATCTTGTTCCCCTTCTCTTCCTGCCTCTCCGCCATCTTGTTCCGCTTCTCTTCCAGTCTCTCTGCTATCTTGTTCCTCTTCTCATCCCACCTGTCCACCATCTTGCTCCCCTTCTCTTCCAGTCTCTCTGCCATTTTGTTCCTCTTCTCATCCCGCCTCTCTGCCATCTTGTTTCCCTTCTCTTCTGGTCGCACCACCATCTTGCTCCACAGGTGCTGACTCCACTTTGGAAAAAATGGATAAACTCCCCCATATCCTGGTCCCCAGCCTTCAAGTTCCACATCAATTCCCAAGTTGTATCCCCCACTGCCAGTGTCGCCTCCTCCATCCCCTCCTTCAAATCCACCACCGTCTTACTCCCCGCAGCTAGTGCCCAAATGGTCTAGCCCTCCTGTAACCCGCTCTAAGTCACAGCGGTCTCAAGCTCATGTGATGGCTCCTCTGAGAGAGATGGCAGGGGCTGAAAGGGTGGTGTAGGTTCTTGTTCCCTTTTCCCTGGCAGACTTGTCCCAAGTGGAACAGTGATTAGGGTCCTTCTCCTCCAACCCCGTAATGTTCGCTTAACAGTTTAAGTATCTCACTCGAGCTTACAAGCTCACCTGGCACGATGTACATGTAGTCCTCCAATCCACTCTAACCCCGGAAGAATATGACCGTGTCACAGCGGCAGCACAACACTGTGCCAATGAGGCCCAAACCATAGATGAATGGGAACCTATGGGCAGAGAGGCTGTTCCCCTACAAGAGCCCCTATGGGATTATAATTCTCCCAAGGGTGAGGCGTGCCGGGATCGCATGGTTTGCTACTTGTTGGCGGGTATGAACTCAACCATCCACAAGGCCAGCAATTACAATTAGCTTAGAGAGATTACCCAGAGGCCTGATGAAAACCAGTCAGAATTCCTCAAGCACCTAAAAGAAACTCTAGGGGCTTTTACTAAGATCGACCCGGCCTCAGTGTTAGGTTCCTCTCTCCTGGCCATGCATTTTATAACTCAGTCGGCTCCTGACATCAGGCACAAGCTTAAGAAGTCTGAGGATGGTGCGCAGACCCCTCTAGGAGACCTGGTAGATATGGCATTTAAAGCTTTTCACGCCCGAGAGGATGAGAATGAGAAAGAGAGGAGGTCAGCTGCCCAAATGGAAGAACAGACTCGCGCCATAACAGCTGCTCTGCAGCCGGCTCATGGAGATCATAGGGGTGTCCCTGAAGATCGACTCGAACCTCCGGGACCTTGCTTTCAGTACAGTGAAGAAGGGCACTGGGCATGGAAATGCCCCCAACCAACCACGCAGACCAAACAGACTGTGCCCCAGCTGCGGTAAGTGAGGTCACTGGAAAGTAGAATGTCCACTAGGGGAGGTCCTCCTCCAGCGGCAAAGCCCTGCAGTTGGGGGACACCTTCAAAAGACTACACTTCAGACCTGCTAGGCATCCTCAAAGATTTAAGATGCCTGGACTCAGACACCCCGATCACCCTCGCCGAGCCCAGGGCCAAGCTGTGGGTAGAGGGTAGGCCCATCTCCTTCTTGGTGGGCACGGGGGCTACCTACTCTGTTCTCCCCTCCTTTGAAGGGCTTTTATACCCTGCTTAGGGTCATGAGAACCCTCTCCGTAGTTCGGGTCATGAGAACCCTCTCCAGGCCTTTAGAGATGGGCCCAGTAGCTGCACCTTTCAAAGCATCCCATTTACCCATTCCTTTCTAGTCATGCCTTCCTGTCCTACCCCTCTGTTAGGAGGAGATGTGCTCTACAAGTTAGGAGCCTCTATTTCCCTCCCACCTTTTGAACGCTTACAGGATGCCAGAAAATCCCTCATTGCTTTGGTCGGCGAAGAGGGGTTAGACAGAGGGGACATGAGTTTCCCAACTCCCTGGACTGTTGTCAATCGGTCATGTGGGACATCTCCACCCCTGTAGTAGCAACCCACCACACCCCGGTTTTAATACGCCTTAAAGACCCATCCCACTTCCCCTCTCGGCCTCAATTTCCTATTTCGCAGGCTCACTGAAGGGGACTACAGCCTATTGTTCATCATCTGCTCTCACAGGGGCTTTTAGTACCAAGTAACTCTCCATGCAATACTCCCATCTTGCCGGTGAAAAAGCCTTCTGGAGCGTATCGCCTCGGTCAAGACCTCCAAATAATTAATGAGGCTGTTATCCCCTTACACCCAGTGGTACCTAACTCATATACTCTTCTGTCTCAGGTCTCTTCCAGTACCTCTCATTTTACTGTACTAGACCTTAAAGATGCCTTTTTCACTATACCTTTCCACTCAGACTCGCAGCCGCTATTTGCCTTCACATAGGAAGACCCTGACACCTGTCAATCTAGACAATTGACCTGGACAGTTCTACCTCAAGGTTTTAGAGATAGTCCTTTCTTTTTGGACAGGCCCTGGTGGAGGACCTCTCGCAACACTCAACGGGTGAGAGTACTCTCGTACAATACATGGATGATCTTTTACTTTGCAGCCCCTCGAAGGAGACCTCGGTTCTAGACACCACATCCCTTCTTAATTTCCTGGCAGACATGGGATACAGGGTATCCCCTGCCAAACCACAGCTGTCTCTACCCCAGGTTACATATCTCGGGCTAGCTCTAACTCCCACCACTAAAGCCCTAACGGCAGACTGAGCGGCTGCAATTAAAGCTCTCTTGCCACCTACTTTTCTAGGATTAGTAGGACTTTTCAGACACTGGGTGCCTAACTTTGCCCTGCTGGCCAGACCACTTTACGTGGCTGCCACAGAGACTCCTACTGGGCCGCTAAATTCACCCACCGAAGTAGCTTCTGCTTTCAGTCAGTTGCGGGATGTGTTGCTCTCATCCACCACCACCCCCCCCGACTGTTGATGTTCCCCGACTTAACTAAGCCCTTTACCCTATATACAGCAGAGAGGGCAGGGGTGGCAACCGGGGTGCTGGTACAGCCAGTGGGGCCGGGGTGGCATCCCATTGCCTTTCTCTCCAAACAGTTGGATGCCACCACCAGAGGGTGGCAGCCTTGCCTCCGAGCCCTGGCAGCTGTGGGAAGTCTGGCCCGAGAAGCCCTGAAATTAACTCTCCAACAGCCCATTACTGTGTATTCTCCACACCAGTTACAGGATCTTTTAAGTCATAAATCCCTGGCCTCCTTGAGTCCTTCAAGAGTACAGGAATTCCATCTTCTGTTCATTGAACATCCACAGGTAACCCTACAAGTATCTCCACCCCTTAACCTAGCCTCCTTGCTTCCCGTTGGCAATCAGGCAGATCAGCCCACTCATTCCTGTGTAGAGATTGTAGAGGCTCTTAGAAAACCTCGAGAGGGCCTACAGGACGTGCCTCTCAAAGACCGTGACTTGACTTTTTTTGTGGACGGAAGCTCAGTGAAAGAAAGTGATGGGGTGCGAAGGGCGCGGCCTTTGCAGTGGGTGACTCTGTCGCAGGTGATAGAAGCAAACCTACTCCCATCTGGGACCACCTCCCAGAAAGCTGAATTAGTGGCTCTTACCTGGGCATTACAGCTGGCAGCCAGGAAGAGGGGTACAATTTACACTGACTCTAAATATGCCTTCCTAATTACACACACTCATGCTGTGATTTGGAAGGAAAGGGGCTTCCTTACCACTAAGGGAACCCCGATCATTAACAGCAGGGCTATCAGCCACCTGCTACAGGCCCTTCAGGACCCCAAGGAGGTAGCCATCGTGCATTGTAAGGGACATCAGACTGGAAACGATCCAGTAACCAGGGGTAATGCATTAGCAGATGCCGTGGCCTGACAGTTAACATCCGAGTCTAGCCAACCCTCTGTGCTGTTTCTTTCCCCCTCTCTATTGCCCCAATACCCCAATGACGAATGGCAACTGCTTCTATATCAAGGGGGGACACTGAGAGATCAGGGATGGATATACCTTGGGGGATGAATTGTCCTCCCCCAAGCCCAAGGCAGAGATATCATATCCAAAATTCACCAGTTTCTACACATTGGGCCAGAGGCCATGCACCAGTTTCTCTCCCCCATATTTGCCCCTTATGGTCTCCGCAAGGCCATAGATCAGGTGCACCAGACCTGCACTACTTGTCATTGCATCTCATCTCAAGGTGCTCTGAAGACCTGGAGGGCCCTCCACCAGATGAGAGGAACGATCCCCAGACAGGTCGATTTCACCCATATGCCTAGGCATAAAAAGCTTCAGTATTTACTAGTTCTGGTTGATACCTTTTCAGGGTGGATCGAGGCCCTCCCCACCTACCAAGAGACTGCATCAGTGGTGGTGCAGGTGCTGGTGGAACACATCGTTCCTAGTTTCAGGCTCCCCACTTCACTCCAATCCAATAACAAACCTGCCTTCATCTCCTGGGTCACTCAGGTAACAGCCGAGCCTCTCAAGATCACCTGGAACCTCCATATACCCCATCACCCCCAATCGTCGGGTAGGGTCAAAAGGGCTAACGGTCTCTTAAAGGACCAACTAACTAAGCTCTGGAGGTAAAGCTCTTGTGGCCCGATCTTCTCCCCATCGCTCTCGCTAGGCTGCATGCTGCCCCCTGGGGACCAGCAGGACTAAGTGCATTTGAGCTGATGTATGGCAGGCCCTTCTTACTGAACACAGGCCCTTCTTACTTACCTCTCCTCCTTTGGCCTCCTACCTTCCTTACTTCTCACTGTTGAGACATCTTCTCAGGGAACATGCAGACCAGCTCCTACCCCAACCTACATCATCCAACAACCCAGAAAATGCAGTGATTCTTCAGCCAGAGGATGAGGTACTTGTAAGAGAACTCCAGCCTCCATCGCTCCATCCTCTATTGGACAGGGCCATACACTGTAATCCTCACCACCCACACTGCTGCCAAACTGTTGGGACACCCTGTGTGGTACCATATTTCCCGACTAAAAAGAGCCCCTCCCCCAGATAATGTTTGGCAGGCGGAATGAGTTGGACCTCTACAGATCCAACTCCAATGGGCTACTCGTCCTACTCCTCCTTCTGCATAGTGGAGTGGCCTCACCTCCTCTTGTCACATATCGATTTGAGGCCACCCAAAGATACACCACAAAAAATGGACAGGTAGAGGAGACAATTGGGACAGCCTTCTGTGAGGTTAACAATTGTCAGTCGTAATTGCCCTCTCAACCAAGTTTGGTGCCCTGATGGAGAGACACCTACTCACAATGCCCTCTGCTTCACCTTTCAACAAACAGGAAAGTGTAAAACACAGTGGGTCAAAGAAAATTTTGGGTGCCCCTTGGCCTCCTGTGTCATGAATTGGATGGTAGAAGGCCACCCAGGCGATAGCCCCCATATGCTTACTTTTCAATGCTGGGCACCCCAGGCAAAGAGGTATTTAAACATCAAGGACCCTTACATAATTGCTCGAATGAGGGCATTATAGGGGGTATCTACTTAAATAATTTTCAAGCATACCCCAGCCAAACCATCACGATTCACCGATACCTGGAGGTAGGCACCCCCGAACATCCTGAAGAAGTACAATGGGCCATTAAAACCCAAGAAACCCACCTACAGTCTCACATACAACAAAACACTAGGACCCTTCCCTTTTCTTGGTTAAGTCTCCTACAAGAAGGGCTGGATTTATTCTGGCACACCCTCCCCAATATTTCCTTGACTCAATGTTTCCTCTGCACTTCCCTTATAAAGCCCCTGTTGTAGCAGTTCAGGCACCGCCATGAGAGAACCTATCTTGCTCTCCAGGCCCTCCCTCAAAGCCCAAACTTATTTGAGACACCTGAAGTAAACGTGACCTTGAGACATCACTATAAACAGCCTTCCCTTCTCTGCTGCCTGCCAGGCACCTTCCTGTGATGCAATGGGACCTATACAAAACCAACCTTGCAAACACTTCTTGCCTGCTCATCACCCTGGTCCCTAGGCTGACTGTATACAGGGGAGCTGAGTTTGCCAACTCCTGGGCCTCAGAATCCCATCACAAGAGAGCAGTCCTCCTGCCTTTAGTGGCGGGGATCTCCCTCACTTCCTCCATTCTGGCCATGAGAGTGAGTGCTGGTGCCCTGGGTTACAGTATTACAGCCCTAGAAAAACTGGAATGGCAGCTTGAGGCAGCCGTCCAGGCATCTGCAGCCCCTCTGGCATCCCTCCAGGGGCAAGTCACCTCCTTGGCCCAAGTAACCCTCCAAAACCGCCACGCTTTAGACCTCCTCACTGCAGAGAAGGGAGGGACCTGTCTATTCCTCCGGGAACAATGTTGTTACTATATCAATGAGTCGGGACTCATGGAGCAAAATGTTCAAAAACTACAAGAACTAAAAAAGGAACTCCAGGGAACCAGCATATCAGATAGTAATCCATACAGCTGGTTTCAATCCCCTATTATGGCCTGGTTGGTGCCTCTCCTGGGCCCTGTTGCAGTGATCTGTTTTATACTCCTTATTGGCCCATGTGTTTTCAGGTTCCTTCAACAGTGCATAGTAGAAATATCAGACATAAAATTCAATCAACTGTTACTGCACAAGTACTCACCCCTCCCGACTGAGCCTCCTCTAGCAGTCAACCAGCTTTAAAACCCCCCTCTGATGCCCCTTGTCAGCCAGAAGTAGCCAGAATGAGTCATCACCCATTATGACCAAAAGGCTGGAAATGGTACCAAATGAGTACCAAGTATTCGCCCATTATGACCAAAAGGCTGGAATGGTACCAAATGGCCCATTATGACCAAAATGGCTGGGAAGTTTGGAGGTACCAGAGGAACAGTGCAAGCGGAACAAAGACAGCACCAAATAGCTCTGTGCCATATAAGGAAGGAACAGACAGCTCTTCCTGGATTCCAGTCCCGTGATTGCCGACAAACCCCGGATGCAGACCCCCTCCATCCAGAAGGAGGAGGCCTCTGGCTGTCCATCACCCGACCCTGAGCCAATAAAAATTCCCCACATACCCCTGGCGTGGCCCACTCCCCCCTCCCTTCCCTGTGCTTATAAAAACTCCCCACCTGTCTGGTTGGGTGCGACTTCTCCAGCCTGTATCTGTGCAGACTGGTGAACCTCACCCAGGATTGCACTCAAATAAACTGCCTGGCCTCTTGTTGCCTCTCATTGCCTGCTTATTTTGGTTAGAATTTATCTTACACCAAGAACCCCACTCCTTGGAATTTACCCAAAGAATACTACTTCTCAGATTCAAAAAGACATATGCACCCCCCTATGTTTATCACAGCACTTTTTACAATAGCCAAGATATGGAAGCAACCTAAGTGTCCATCAGTAGATGAATGGATAAAGAGGATGTGCTACATATACACAATGGAATATTATTCAGCCATAAGAAAGAAACAAATCCTACCATTTGCAACAACATGGATGGAGCTGGAGGATATTATGCTCAGTGAAATAAGCCAGGTGGAGAAAGACAAGTACCAAATGATTTCCCTCATTTGTGGAGTATAACAATTAAGCAAAACTGAAGGAACAAAATAGCAGCAGACTCACAGACTCCAAGAATGAACTAGTGGTTACCAAAGGGGAGGGGTGGGGGAGGGTAGGTGGGGAGGCAGGGAGAAGGGGACTGAGGGGTATTATGTTTACTACACATGGTGTGGGGGATCATGGGGAAAACAGTGTAGCACAGAGAAGGAAAACTGTAGCACAGAGGAGGTAAACAGTGAATCTGTGGTATCTTACTACACTGATGGACAGTGACTGTATTGGAGTATGGGTGGGGACTTGATAATATGGGTAAATGTAGTGACCACATTGTTTTTTCATGTGAAACCTTCGTAAGAGTGTATATCAATAATACCTTAATAAAAAAAATTTTTTTAAAGAAATGAGGTTATCAAAAAATGAAAAAAAAAAAAGTGGTGAGTTTAGGTGAAGGGTTTGATTTACTATTCTGTAGGTTAGGAATCTATCATTGAAAAAAAAAATAAGTGAGGAACTGTTCTAGATCAAAAAGACTAAGTTGGAAGCCTGATAGAATCCTCATTCACATTTTTTTAAAATCACTGTAATAGACATGTTGGACACAGTGGGGACTCAAAGTTAGAAACCAGGAAATTATTAATTTTTCCTCAGTATGAAAATAGTTTTGTGGATAAGTAAGAAAATATCCTTATTCTTAGGCAATGTATGAAGTATTTAGATAAACGGTCATGATATGTGCTACTTACTTTAAAATAGCATATACATGCTTGTGAATGAATATCTGTATGAATATATATGCATGATACAATATATATGTATGAGAGAATATATATATATATATATATATATATATATATGAATATCTTCATTCAGAGTGTAACCAGGAAGATACAAATCATCCCAAGTATTTTAAATGGGAAATTAATACAGAGAACTGGTTCCAAGGATTAAGGATTGAGACTCCAAACCAGGAGGAGGCAGGGTTGGGGTGACCCACAGATCAGCAATAGCAGGATGACCACCACCTCTAGCCTAACAGAATAAGGGGAGAGGGGAGGTGGCCCCGGAATCCATGGCTGGATGCTGTGGCAGGAACTAGAATTGGAAAGAGACAGCACTGACAGACACACAGCCCACAGCAGAGAGGGAGCAAGGACCCACTCCAGGGCTACCCAGTCGTGGACCTCCCATCTCCCATTCTGCCCTCCCACTGGCCAAATCCAACCAGAGGCCAACTGACATGGCTATACTTTGTACAGTTCTCTCAACCACTGTTTGGATTTTCCAAAATAAACTGGTAAAACGGATTAACTGTAACAAATTTAATGAACCAGGTTCACAAGAGTACAGGAAGCCAGCATTCTCACATTCTGCTCCTGGTTCTAAACTGTCACACACATTTTGATAGGTGGGGGGTAGGAGTGCTGCTGCAGGGAGATGGACTTTGATATCAAGCATCAAAATGCTTAAGACTGAACATTTGCATTGACCCAGGACCTTAGAATGTATACACACAAGGACAAGATATAGCTATTAAATCAAATGTTTGACCAAATAATAACACAGAATAGGAAACCAGCTATATAGCCAACAATGAGAAACTGGCTGAGTGCTTCAATCAATGAGACTTACACATTGCACAGAAACTATGTACAGTATCATCTTATCTTCAGTTTGAAGACAGCGCTAGCTATGGGCATAGACAAAAGGCAAGAACTGTACACACAACTGGCAGTTCTTGTCTATAACTTCTCATTTCACATAACACATATTGTTTAAAAATTTTCAATTTTATCATCTTAAATAACTAGTGTATCCATTTTTTCCCTTCCCTTTCCTTCATCTCTTGTCCAACAATATAATTAATTACCTTCTAATTACCTCATCTCACTGCCCCCAGACTCCTAGCTTTTCAAAACTGTCCTGCATCTTGCTACTGTATCTATTTGCCCAAAATATGTATTTCATCATGTCACCATCCTGTGATATGAGGCATTTTCAGTGACTCACTACATTCCCAAGGTTAAAATCCAGCATCCTTGGCTAAGCGCTCAACACTCTTCCCAAGCCTGCTTTCCCTGGCTTCCCATCACCATCCACCAGCCTTCCTGACAGGCTTCCACACTGCCTCTCCATACCTGAGTCTTCAATTGCTCTATTCACTGAGAAGCCCCAAGCACAGAACAGTGCCAGAGACAGAAGAGATGCTCAATACATATGGGTCCCTTGCATTAATTAATGGTGTGTTTTTGCTCATTCTATTCCACACATCTGGAACACTAGTCCCTAACAGCTCCAAATACCCAAATTGTTCCCAAATATAGTTCAAAAACTACCTCCTCAGGTGAAAGCTACTTCAACCCCAAAGTATTTACCTAGACTGCATATTTGTCACTTAATAGCCTATTTCCTTGTGCATGTGTGGTGTTTTGTTTCTCTCTCTATAATTCCCAGAGGCAGGAAGCACCTGCTATTTTTTTTCAAGCATGGAACAAAGAACAAAGCACCATGCTGTATAAATAATGTATAAAAATAAACAAACAAAAGTAATAACCTTCTTGGATAATGGAAAAAATTTAAACAAGAGCTTCTCACATAATATAACCCACACACACAAACCTGTGCTCTCCTCACTACCAAAAGAAATGCCAGGGACATGCCACGTCATGTCAGGATCCACGCCTCCTGCCCTCCCTCTTCCCTGACTCCCAGGGCTGGCTCTAGAAGTGCTGTGTGGTCATTCTAGCTCACATTCCAGAAAACATCTCAGGACACAGATGCTTTTCTCTTGCAATGAAAAGGGACCCAAAGTCCAGTAGAAGCACCTTCCTTCTCCCCTGGGAAGCTGAGTCCCCAGCATCACTGGCTTGGAATGCTGGGCAGGAGTGGTTCTACGCCTGGACGAACCTGCCTATAAGCCGGGAAAAGGCAGGCAAGCAAGACAAAAGCTCACCGAACTCTCCAGCCTCTAAGCCTGGAGAATTAAGACTGTGCAGGGACACAGGGCAGCTAGTACTGTCTCCTGAGAACCTGGGAGGTGCAAACAGAAGGCTTTTCTAAAGCAAGGGGAAATGGGAGACGGTGCATGCAAAACACTGCCAAGCTCAACGCCCCAAAAGTGCTGTGGGCCTACAGGATATTCTACTCTAAAACTCAAAATCTCTATTTTCAAGCTTTGCAACCACATGCACTATCACAGTGGGCACCTGGCACCAGGCTGTTCTCTTAATCCATCCCATTCCTGTACCCTTACTGCACAAAAGGGCTAGCGGTGGGGTCACCAATAACTGAGCACTCCTGGTGTGCCACTCACATTCACAAGGGACTGTTTTCACAAAAGCAGGTAAGGTAAATGTTTTCAGCCTCACTTGGGGGTCTCAGGTAAGAGGACAGAGGAACAGGCACCTCAGCTTCTCTAGGGGCATTACACATGGAGAAGAAAGGCAGTTTAAACTCAGATATGACTCCAACCTCTAAATCTGTGTATGTCCCTTTGGACTAACTGTCACTCACAGGAGGATCAAATAGTTTTTCAGGGGGACAAACTGAGAACGGAAAAATTGATCAAGATAAAGCCCTCTCCCTTTTTTGCTTAAAATGAAAAAAATGATTGAAAAATGCATTACCCCTCAGTTAAACACTTGACTAATTCCAGTTTGAGGAAGTAATGCTGTACAGCATGTTACCCATCAAAGATGCACAGATTTCAGAAGCACTTCATTCCAGTCACACACCAGGCAGTGCTGGTTTCAAAGCCGTAGAAAAAACGATCCATAAATGTTACAATAGGTCCTCGAACACCTCAAGGGAGAGAGAGACCCACCCTTGGGCCCAGCACATGTGCAGTTAAGACAATAACTATGATATTGTGTGAGATCTCTTGAAGCTAACAAAAATGGTGGATGTTTTCCTAATATTCACAAAGGAAATCATCAACCAAAGAGACCCATAAGGTTATTCATCCAGCGTAACAAATAAAAAACCTACCCTCACGTATTTACTCTCAGACTAGCAAACAAGAGAGGCTGACTCAGACCAGAAGGAATTTCTATGACCTGGAAAGAAAACCTCACGGAAACATGATAGCTCTCAAAAGCACAGAATTCTAAACAAACCAACAAAAACTTAACCTCAAACCAGCTTTCCACTCCCCTTTCCTATTACTTAATCCAAAAATCACCTCCCAATTCTTCTTAAAGAAATCATCTCAAGTTACTTAAAAATACACAATCAGTTCCTTACACCTGCAACACTAAACATGGTTAACTCAAAAGAAATATTCCTAAACTAATACAGAAGAGGAGATAGAAGGAAACAGTGAATTTAGACATGGGACTTGCAACTACCCCTAAATGTGTCTCTGGAAGCCTGGGCAGAGAGTTATCAGGCTGTATCCCGGGGCCCTGCACTCAAATCCAGCACAGTGCATGCTGTATGGGGTCTGGCTTAGAGCCCCACAGCACCACATCACAGGGCCAGGACGGCCCCAAGACACCAGATGGCAGTCCTCACTGTGGCTCAGGCTGCAGTGAGGTTGCTGGAGGGGCCTTTTCGCAACGGCACCTTGGGGCTGCTGACCCAGAGGTGGGGCTCCCTTCTCCTCCCAGAATGCTCCGGCCAGCCGTCAAGGGAGGGATGGCTGATGGTATCTTCAAAGGACGTGCCAAAGACCAGACAGTGCTCCTGAGTCCTATTCCCATGGACAGCTCTACAGGCGAGGAATATGGGTCAGCCTTGGGGAAGGGGTTTCAGCCAGGAAGGCAAACAGACAGAGAGACAGACAAAGGCCATATGTATGTACATTTATGCAAAACAGGATCAGAGCTTGTCAGGCCACAGAAGCTCCTTGCAGGTCAGACTTGCACTGTACGTTTACATCGTCCCGAGAAGCACCCCATCCCTTTACTTGTAGAACTCTTACCTAAGTTTCAATCCCTGGCTGACCTCTGTCTCTGCACCCCACCAGGCTTCAACCTCACTTTATCTCTCTCCACAGCACTTACAACAAGGTCTTGAAGGTGGCATGCTTTACCACTGATCGCCCTAATGAATCTGTGGGCACTATTCAGATGTTTATGGAGCAACAGCAGGCTGTTCCAGATACAGGGTTTACAGTGGGAAATGGTCCCAATGGAGACTCTAGCAAACATGGCCCCCACACCCCATAACTTTCACCGATATGTTTCTGGCCACCTCAAGCCCAAAGATCAATTTGCACTCCTTTACTAACCTATTTGCTGGTGCCTATACCAATTTTTCCTGAAAATTCCTACTGTGATTCAAGACTTTACCTGGGCTCATCTGGCCAATTTCAAATACATTTGAAATGGTGGGGTTTTTAAACAAGGCTGCAAGGATACCTTATGAAAGATATGTCAAGGAGATTATATATGTTAATGCCATGTAATTTCTTAATTCCTTAACGACAAGGTTAGTTCTCCATCCTTAAAAAGTTTTCCCTTCCTAGAAATCTAGGTGCCTGGGCCTTCTATATATTCCTTTTAAGAAATCATAGCACAGTCTCAGGGGAAAAAAAAAAAAAACTGAAGCACAATCCAAGTTCTAAAACAGAAAACAGAGCAGGCGTAAATCAAGTAGTTTCCCCATACCCACAGTTTCAGTTACCCACAATGGACTGGGGTCTGAATGGGCTGCCCCTTCTTCTGATATATTCTTGGAAGGTCAGCAGCAGCCTGGTGCTCCATCCCACGGCCACCTCACTCCATCCCCTCCTGCAGGCATTTCACCACCTCACATCATCACAAGACAGAGGGTACGCACGGCAGAGTAAGATGTTTTGAGAGAGACCATATTCACACCACTTTTGTTATAGAATATTGTTATAATTCTCTTTTACTACTAGTAAGTGTTGTTAATCTCTTACTGTGCCTAATTTATAAATAATTTTATCATGTGTGTATGTATAGAAGATCTCACAGTATAAACAGGATGCTACTCTCGATGGTTTCAGGCATCCATTGGGGGTCTCAGAACATATCACCTGCAAATAAGGGGCAACTGTGGTGCAACTCACGTGAACCATCACTATTCTGTAGCACACTTAAAAGGAAAGTTTGCAATAAAAATCCTGCATGGTGGAAGCAAAGAAACCAATTATCTCTATGGGAATCAGGCAAAATATAATTACACAACTAGTAATTAAAGTATGAAATAGACTCCCTCAAATAACAATAAAACTTGTAACTATAAACTTATCAGACCAGAGCAGGTGAACGACAAAACAAGAGCAAAGCTAGTTTGTAAAGCTTTAAGATGCAAAGATAGAGTAGATGCATCAAGAAACCAGGACTTTAATAACACAGGCATATAGTGGGCACACATCCTGCCCATCAGCAACCACAAAAAGGGCAACAAAATGACTCTTAACACTGCACAAGTAATTTCCTCTTTGTGGGCACCCAAGGCCTTTTGTGCAAACAGGAAGGAACTGAATTGGATTATCTCTGAGATTGGTGTAGTGCTCAGCCAGTCTATGCTGCTTTGTCATGAAAATTAGACACTTCTAAGTGGGTAAAATAACCATTCCCAGGACCAGCATAAATTTATTTTGAAAACACCTCGTAAAGCATAATTAAGACTACTGAACCTTCCCTACAACATTCTCTATTAAACATGTCTGAAAGTGTGTGACCTTGGTAGCAGAATTATAAGATCTGTAGATACCACCCACCTGGAGCCACTTTCCAAGTCAGAGTCTGGTGACAGTGTCAGAACCACAGCTATGCACCACTAAAGTAGAAGACACACTGCAGGAGGCAGAGCCATGACCCCACCCAGATCATTTGGAGCTTCCTGCTGGCAGGAACAGGCAAAGATATGAAGAACATCCACTTGAAAACGTCTAATGACTGAAACCATTTCCATGCTCATGTCCCACTTTAATGACTGGTGATAGCAGGGGGCGAACTGCATAATACATGATGACTAAGAACTTAACACTCAGGAAAGAATCATGCTTTGGAATAAAGGGGGTTCAGCCAAGTCTATGATAGTACCTCTCTTCTCCCAGACTTCGAAATCAATTTTGGGAGGCAAGCAATGGGTATATGGAAAAATCACTAGCAATACCCATTCCAAAATTAAATGCCAAGCAAGGGGTACAAGAATTACAACAATTCAGCAAACATTGAAGACAAAGAACACTTTGGGAAGAATGATTTCCTTTCAATTAGGGAAAATCTTAGATCAAAGGTGAGGAGGCCAAAAACCTACATGGGGAATAAAGCCAAGGACACAACACACACCTTCAACACCTGTCTTTATTCTTTCTCCTTCCCCCAGGACGGTGACTTGTGGAGCCACACACAGCCCTGCTCAGGCTGGACTGCAGCAGGCCTGTGTGGAAATCACCGCCGCTCAAGCCTGGACCCTAAAACCATCTCAAGGGTCATGTTTGTTCTGAACTATGGAGAAAAGGCACTGTGCCACCAACAGAAGCAGAAATGTGAACCCATAGTTTGAGACAGGAAAAGAAAAAAGCATTTCAAAAGACTCTCAAATCAAATGTTTTTCAATTCTAAAATATCAAGGATTATGTGATTTTTCTTGGGGCTACGTTCTCCTCACCATGCCTCTTTGTTTTCAAGTTAAATCCTTTATGGATAAAACTCTCATTCCTCACATTTATTTCACAGTTCCTTAAAACATTCCTCAGAGTATTCAGCAGCCCTTCCTGTTTATCAGAAGACTAAGATAAATAGCAGATCAACAAGACTAGACAAGAAAAAGATTGAACTCGTTTGACAGCTGAGGCTGCAAACATGTTACTATGAGTGTGACAACCACCACCTTTTAGTCAGACCTGCCTGGTATCACATAGCACCCAGGCGTTTCCAACCAGCTTAAGATTTGGACAAAGAATTATACTTCAAGTTCAAGACTTTCAACTTTCACATCATGGCTGAGTAATGAATATTACACAAATGACTTAATTAGCATAAAATTAGCACATCCATGTGGGTGTAATAGAATACCAGAGGCCATTCTTCCTTAAAATCCTTCATGCCAAGGACAGGCAAAGCCCATATGATGTAGGTGAGGATTTGTGTTGATGCAAGGTATCGGGCTCTCTGCCACATGGGCCCGTCCCACAGTCATTTGACATTGCTGCAAAAACTTGCCATCCACCCCTGCACCTTTCCACCCTGCCATCCACCCCTGCACCTTTGTGGGATGGACCCACAAACAAGGAGACTGGCACCAGAATTTCAGCTCATAATGCAAGGTGTGTTAGCAAATAACTTCTTCCTCAGGTAGGTAAATATAGTGTGGATTGCTGACATTCATTTTTCTTTCTTTTTCCTTTACATTTGAAAAGAAATTGCCTTGAAAACATGGTCATTTTGTCCTGTGTCAAGAATTCTTCTCTACTCAACTAAAATAAAACTTAAAGATATACAAGTATATACTACTAAAGTGAGAAAAATGTACCAAATTATTTTATAAGGCACATTCCATCATAAATTAAAAAACTTGCCTTTAAAGACTGTCATTCTCATCTAATAAGAAGCTACCATGAGGTGAAGTAAAAGGAAACACTTATCAGACTAGAGGGCATCTGATAAAACTTTGTGTGTATAATACCAGAAAGGCAATATAAGTATCTTGAGAAGGGTGATTGGTTTATAATAAATCTACACCAAATATTTAAAGCACCCATGAAAAATCTGACCCAAAGGAATATGATGTGGAAGCAAAACTGACTTGGTTATACATCTAAAGCAATGTCATGCTCTTTACAAAGACCAATAGCAACCCAGGAAATCACTTCCAGAGTTGAGAAGACTGCATTCTAAAAATAACAGAATTCTAACCTGCAAATTGCCTCTATCTCCATGCCGTATTTTAAAAGACAAAAACAACTGTGGAATGAATAGAGTGTAATGTAAACATGGGAAAAGAAGAAAAATAATAGAAGCTAACACCACAGGAATGCTTAAGTGGCATTAAGATGCACAGGGACAGGAAGGACCCTAAGCTTTTCCTCCAACCTCATCACAACTGGTGGCCACCCCAGGGCCCAGTTGGTGGCCACCAGCTAGACCCAGAAGAGACACTGTGAGGAGGGGAGCCCTCCCTGCCAGTGCCTGACATACATACGTTGAAGCTAAGGGGCGAGGTGTTCAACCATTCACAGGGCGGCCAGGGGAGCGAGGCATCCCCTCCCCTGCTCCACATCTGAAATCACAGGTAGTGCTGGATGGCATCTCCCAGAGTTGTCACATTCCAAGCTTTCTCCAACAGGGACAAAATTAAAGAAGAAACTGAGAGAGCTAATTAATAGGATGATTGAGAAGCTGATGGAAGATACAAAGTATTACTACTAACCCAAGTTATATGAAAAAAACATGTATTTGGATTATACCAATACGTTCAGTGAAGCACATACTAAATTGCAAATCTATAAACTCTAACCCTAGGAAAACACTGGCTTTATTATCTAAACAGTAGTAAGTTTGATCTCATCCACCACCGCCCTGCCATCCACCCCTGCACCTTTCCTCTAGACATCACCTACGCAGAATATTATCGTTCACCTGCTCTAACCTTTAATGGTCAATTGGCTCAAAGCTTTCATACATGGGGTCGCTGCAATCTACAATTATCCAGAGAGTTGTTACCACTGGTAAGGACTGCCAACAGGCCTGGCTATTAACTCAAATAGGAGCAGGCTGGCTTAGACTTGACATTCACGGCACCCTCAGTGGCCATGCCAGCTTCCTCCTCACGTCAGGCACACCAGGACTCCCTGGCCAGTGAAGTCTTCCTGCACAAGCCCTAAAGCTGTTTAAGGACCCTGTCTCAAAAATGTCCAACTTCATATTGTTTGCTTCTATTTGGGATATTACCAAGCATTTTTAAAGCCCCCTTCCAAAACACAGAATCCTCCTTACAAAGCATGGCTAAGAGCAGTGTGTTACTTTAGTATTACCATTTGCCAAATACATATATTGACTTGAAGGCACTGAGGACACCTTTCACTCACATGTATCCAATAAAACCTTAAGGGGAAAAGTCATCAATGGCAGCTGAAATGCACACACGCACGTACACCCCACCACTCCCAGCAGAGTCAGTGTGCCTATTATGACTTTCTGGGTGGTTTATTTCCCTCCTTAAAGGGACATGGTGCCTTACTTACTCCCCAGATCTTAATGTCAGTATCTGTCAGAGATGATAAACAACTTCCTGCTCAGATTACTGTACATTTCAAACATTCTTTTAAAAACCGAAATATATTAAATTATTATAAATCAATCAGATCATAGTAATTAATCAGCATTACTATGTTAGGAAGTTTATATAAACTTCCCATTTTACACAGCTAGTTCCCTGCCTGAGTGGGGGAAAACCCAACAACCTTATAAATTTTGCTTTATCGTAGTACACTGTGTTTTCAAATGTGTTCAAGTATTGACCACAGTGATGCAGCAGAGGCTGAGGCACCAAAGGCCTTGGGCTTTGCAACTCTGCAGAGATGCAGAACCAGGGGTGGGGGCTGGCTCATGCTCCAGGCCACACCAGAGGGCTGCCAGCGCAGGCAGTCAGGTTTTAGATCTCCTTTGACTCTCAAATTCATGTTCCTACTTCTACACTTACCAAATGATGGGTTAAAACCTAAAACTGTTAAAATCTGCAGGCAGCAGAAAGCACTCTCTGAGCACAGAGGTTCCGGCTAACGACAGAGGGAAACAGTTCTTCATCCCATCAAGGCATAAACAGTTTCTTAATTGAAACTTCATATTCAGCATGGGACAGGTTAATCAGAAATTAGCACTTCCCTGAGAAAATACAGAGGCAATCTGAGGATGATGCATGACTGACCAAACATTGTGTAAAACATTTTTCTGTAAAACACTTTTTAAGGGAAAAATAATAATAATGCAGTGCATTTGGAAGCTACACTGTGATCCATGGTTTTCTCCATGCAACTGAAATGGCCTTCCAAAATCAGGTCTATTTTTAAGAACTTGTACATGCATCTACTCTCTTCCAATGGTGGAGACAGTACCAGTACTTCTTTTCAGTTCTCTCACATGGCTAGGTTTTTTTCAAAAGCTCATACATTTCTATATTTGCTAGTAAAACATTTCTAAATTTACTAGTAAATTTCTACATATGGTTGTAAAAAAGTAAATGCTATATAATAAACTACCCTCTTCCAACTTACAATGAAGTATTTAAAATAATTTATCATCACAAATAAACATAGCACACAGAACCACAGGAAATGCTACAGTGAAAATATATATTAGTTTCATGGCCACAAATCAGAAAGTGAGCAGACAGACCATGAGACAGTTTGTGTTTCTCTTTACCGCTGTGCTGTATTTATTGATCATCAGGACAAAGTGCCAAGGGTAACAGGCAGGGGTAGGTAAGAGCTGGAGAGAAGTCAGCCTTGCTCTGCTACCAAGGGCAGCAGAGGCATCTGCACATCATGCAGTCAACTGAATGCCATGATCAGGACACAAGGACATGCCGTGGATCAGGACACAAGGACATGCCCAAGCAGGAGAAATGCCCAAGCCCTCCAAGCCAGCTGTATGAGCTTCATGGCTTCTGTTAAATACAGAGAAGCATTCGCTCATTCAGCACAAACAACAAAGCCTAGGAGCTTAAAAGTAAAGGCTCTGGACCTGGTTGGAGGAAATTACTTAACCTCTCTCTGCTTTACTTTCCTCATCTGAGAAATGTGAGTAACAAGCACCCAACTCAAGAGTAGTTTGAAAGATTAAGTGAGTTGAAACTTTTAAAGCCGTTATAATAGCTCAAGGTATTTAGTCACTATTCAGTGTTAGCTACTATTCTATCAGCCAGGATTTTCAAAAAAACCTCACCCACAAGGTGTGGGCTAGTCTGCTCATTGTAAAACCTACCCTTTTAGGGGCACAAAAGGGATAAGGTTGCATACACCAGTGGCTCTTGATCCTGACTCCATAAGAAACACCTGGGAAGCTACCCACTGCCCAACCCCGACCAATCGATTTAGAAACCAAGATGCTGCTAACGTCGATCAGCAGTGGGAATGACACCACCACCTTACAGCAGGGCTGTAGCTGAGAAGCAAGTGACTCTGCAAATGGGCAACCTCTCCAGCACGCCTGAAACATTACTTGCTTGACGTGGACTACTTCTGCCTTCGGAGGGCACACTTCTGATTTTAACTATATAGGCAGCAGTTAAACGCAGCATCTAAGCATAAATTTCTCTAGTCTCAGATCTGGTCAAAGTTCTTCCCAGCTTCAAGGGTCAGTACAGGTAATGAATTAGCACTTCATGGGTTTCTGCCTAAATTTCACCATCAATGGTCAACCATTACTAAGCCAGGCACAGCACAAGGTCCTAAAGCTCTCAGTTACATCTATCTTAATACTTAGGAGTTAGTGGTTTCCTAAAACAAAAGCTTTTCTCTCTTACATGTACGGGAAATCCCAGAATTGAACTTCTAGTCTCTCCTTGGAGCACAGACCTAAGAGGAGCTTTTCCCACTACCGCACAGTGTCTCAGAGCCTCAGTGGCTGGTAACCTTCCACGAGTTCCTGCAGGCTGAGAATCAACTCCAGCTCCTGCTTTGCCAATAACCACCTGTGTGATCTCAGGCAATAAAAGCTCTGGTGGGTTACCCATCTGTAATAATAAAAGGGCAGGCCAACATCCAAGGGCCCCACCATCCGTAACATGATACTGACCCTTGGAGCCCACAAAACCCAGGCCATCCATGCCACTTCACACAGGCTGTGGGTTACTCCATCATTCTAAGAGGTCACGTTTAAATACTTCGGGGCAGGTGGCCCAAGCCCACATGCCTACAAGGAACCACGGTTGTAAATGAAAGGGGTGGGATGGCTGCAAAAACCACAGCAAAACCACCCAGCAAAAACCACAGCTGGGTGTGCAAGGGTGTGAGCTAGCTCTACCTGGATGGCCGAGTCTCAGGGAAGCTGCACATTCTGATGTTTTATGTGGCATCTTCTCATTCGCTCGGTCTGGATATGATAGACAATACCGGAGCAGGCTGTCCAAACAGCCTCCCTGCAGGCAGGGATCCCTGAGGACCCCAAGCAGGTCTATCCCTCCAGATGGCTTAGCCTGAAAGGCCAAAGCATTAACTGGGTAGAGAGGCCGAAATTCACTAAGCTGAAGCAGGTCTAATCACAGCAACAAGAGAGACTGCTTAAGTTTTTTTCTTAATCAAAAACTATCCGGGTTACAAACATAATGACTAATCACAGCAACAAGAGAGACTGCTTAAGTTTTTTTCTTAATCAAAAACTATCCGGGTTACAAACATAATGACTTAATGGCCCTTGTAAGTCTTTTAGATATTCTTTCTGTCCCTGGTCTTTCCTTTCTCCATTCCTACACACTGCTGCCAGGATAAAATTCTTCCAGCCCTGTTGTCAAACACTTTCTTGTTTGAGATTGAAAAGTGGGTTTCCCTATGGGTGAGTTTCCTTGTTCTAAGGTTCTCCTGCTCTCTCCGTTCCTCCTTTCTGCCACTACATCATTCCCCGCGGGCACGGGTCGGGCAATTAAGAGCCATTAGGGCGCCCGCCGCTAGAAGACTCCCGTGACAGGATAAGGGGGTCACAGCCGCGAATCCCAGATAAATTCGCGTCCCCCGTGGAAGAAAAACTGTGCAACGACAGGCACTCGTTCACAAGCACATACAACAGTCATTTTGTTTGAAGTGGCATCTTCATCCTTCGCCTTTGTCTCCCTCATATTCTTTTTCCTTCTTTCTCACCATGAGACAGACTCAGACGACCCCCTAAGTGTGTAAATGAATATATCTTTCTACCTCCGGATGGTATTAATGAAATTGATTTAAAGACAAGCGCTTGTGAAAATTGGGTATTCTAAAACTTCCAGAAAACCTGATAAAAAGTGTTAAGCATTAATGCTAATTTGAGTTTGCCTGAGGCGGGCATGTCCTTGTAGTTATCAGCTGCCTAAATTTACCTGAGGTCATTTAAGTCATGTTATCTGCTAAATCTTTTAAAAATAAAATGCTTAAAGGCTTGGCTTTGTCTAATATTCAGTAAAGGTCTTGTAAGTAATCTAGAATAGTTGTTACGAATGAGTGAACTAAATGACTGAAGCAAGTGAACCTCTTTTTAATTGTGTGTTACAGTGTGTATACCTACCTACTGCCTGAGAATCTTTGTAGAAACCTAAAACCTTAAAGTTTTGCTAAGTTAAGAAGATATACTCTATGAGAGATTGTGCTGTAAAGCTCATGGTTACAGAAATTATAAAATGTGTTCATAAATTTGTCAATCTAAAGAATGTTAGTTTAACAGTTTACAATGGCCTGCTTCTCGGTGTTCACTGGAAATTAAAGTTTCTAATGGTTTTAAGTTTTAATTAAAACTATTTAAAGTAATAAAACATTTCTCTATGCTAAAAAATGTATGTTTTAATAAGAAAAAGTATAAAGAATAAAAAGTCTTCTGCATGCTAAAGAATGTGTTTTGTGATAAAGAAAGTAACTTTGTTCTAAAGTACAGCTATTTGTTTAAAGAGAGAAAACAGCGTGGTGCCTTTTGTTGTAGAAGACCCGCTCAGCATGTTGCTTTGGGGGGGAGGGTCAGGATGTTTAGAGATTAAGTGAGATAAACCCAGTCAAGCCGCAGGCAAGCCCAGGCTAATTCTCACCGGCTTATGTGCTTGGGACCATAGGGCAAATGAAGAATAAATTACTATATTCTTACAGATATAGTCGTGCCTAGTGAAATTAAAGCAAGTGAGTCTTGACATCAAGTGCACAGCAAAATTAGAATCTTGTTTCTAGTTAAACAGTTTTCTTTAACTGTTAGTCTGCTCTTAATGTTGAAAGATCAAAGCAGTTTCTCATGCTTAAAGTCTCAGTGAGTTGCCAGAATATTAAAAAAAAAAAAAAAAAATAAAATCGTAATATTAAAAAGACGAAAAGCTAAAGTTTGTTAACAACTGTATAAGCTTTATTTGCCTTTAAAATATTTTGTTATTGAAAACGATTGCATGGCCTGAGAAATTGAATTATTCCATATATTTTTATAAGTGGAAAAATCTCTAACCAACAAATGATTAAAGTTGTTACTGATTATTTGTTTTCTTAATTTATCCACCTAAGCAGAATGGTAACAAAGCTTTTTTCAGCTGATTAAATGCACTTAGTTAACAAACCAAAATTTATTCTTAAAAATTAAACTAGAATCCAGACAAGATTATGTTTCTCCCAGAAAAACAAGTTTCACTGTAAAAGTTTAAATGGACAAACGTGTGACCACTTTTGAGAAAAGTTGTAATAGATTTTTTTTGACAACCACCAGGTCTTCTTGTTTAATTTATATGCTGTATGTTTTAAAAAAAAAAAAAATGGGGGATGAAAGGAAAGGAGCGACACATAGCAGCAATTAACCGGAGAGTTCCGCTTTATTAGGGAAAAGTGCTAGGTTATATAGGAAGGGGCATGAATTGATTGAGGTGTCACTTCTACGGAGCTGGTGGCTGTTGGCTAGGTGCTGGGATTGGGAGGGGAGCGAGAGGTGATTGGGCTTCAGGTGGCGCCGGCGGAAACCAAGGACCCCGAAGAGAAGCCGGAAGTTTGCCATCTTACTAGTAGTAGTCCTTCAGAGGACTCTTCATATTTTTTAATGCAAATAATCTTAGAGCTTTTAATAGAATTTGCATAGCAGCTTATATCTACTATTAAAGAGTAAAACATTCTTGAAGCTTTCAGAGAAGACCTGTAGACTTAAGCACTTTCTCTGCTTTTTTTGTATCTAGTCTTGAACACTTATGCTAAGTTCAAAAAAAAAGTGCTTTTACCTCTAGTTAACTCTGATATTTTCCAGAGGGCCCCTGGAACATGTCAGAAGAATTTTTTTCTCATTAGAGAAAGTATTTGACTAATTTGGCTTATTTATCTGATATATATTTATTTATTTACCAAGAAAGCACTGTCAAAGAGAATGATGCTAAACTTTGTTACTAAATGTTTTGTATTACAGAAATAACAGAATTTCCTTATGTCAACTGTCTTACAGTAAGCTCTCATCAGATCTTTAACCATTGTCATTTGTAAGTCTTTTGTCATTTATAATATTATCCCTAAACTGGTAAAGAACTAGATTTCAGCAGAACAAGTATTAGTTACATAAGATTACATAAACTAAAGAAAATGATTTTGTGTCTTTTTGTTTCAAATGTTGCTGATAAAGTGTTTTAACCTTGTTCTCTTAAACTGACAACAGTTTAGTAAATGACTATCTTTATGAGCAGAATTGAAACTTCCTTCTCTCTACCTGATCCCTCCAGAGTTTAAAAACTTTCAGTGACTGTTTTTGTATTCCATGGCAGTATGTTTATTTGCATGAGTTCAATAAGAATCTGCTTTCCTTGTGAGAAGACTACTTAAGAACACTAGTTATACTGTCAGGGCTTTGACTGGAATGTCATACCTGAGAGACATGTGCATAGACTCAGATGTGAACAACTTTAAGGAACTAAGATTGACTTTATAAAGCCAACAAAGCCCTTTAGAAGAACTGGCCTAGTACCTTGCTTACAGAGTTCCCAGCAGCCTTACCAGGTGAGTAAAGAAGGTCACTTCCTGGCAGGTGCAGAGACCTCGAGAAGAGAAAAATTCATCCAAATCTACAGGTACTGCAGGCAAAGCCTGATGGCAAGTCTAGCTTGGCTGTCTGGCCTCAAGAGGCCTTTAAAAGTTCAATCTGAAATTCCTTATAAAAAGTTCCAGCAAAGCATATTTAAAAGAGCCTGTGTAATCAATTGCTCTTCTTGCTGCACTTGTGCAAATGATCAAGCCAGCTGTTAATTATTTTCTTAACCTAGTTATTTCTAATAAAAATGAGGGTGATTTTAGAGAAAAGTATTGTTTCAATAACTGCAGCCTCCAGAATAGAAAATCCAACTCCAGATGTTGCTACATAACCTAATAACACAATTTGTTTTATCTTGCCTAGAAGCCACAAAACTGCAAATAGTAATAGAAGCGCCAGCCTTCTGAAGCCCTCTCAACTGACCAGTAATAGAGACCTAGCTGCACCCTTTACTGCACCCCCTTCTCAGCACGAAGCAGCCAGAGCGGTCATCGCCCCTTTTCCCTAGCAGCAGCTAGAGTCCCTATCTGTAGAAGACAAAGACCGAGACTCACTTTATCCTCTGCAAGTAGGCAAAGAACCTGCATTGAGAGAGTTCCTAAAACTTACACCTCCCTCTACAACAAGACAGAAGTAATCAGCACCACCCCAGCTTATTCTAACAAGTAGTAAGCCCGCCAAACCGGAGTCACTCCATGTGTTACCTTTATCAAAGAACGCATTAGCACCGTGCAAATCATAGTGTTGAGACAGAACTATCAGAGTGTTAACCAAACAGATGACCCCTAATTTCATGATTGAAATAGATACAAGAAGAAGAGGGGAATGTAAGAATAGAAATTGTGTGTGACTAAAGTATTCAACCCCATCTCCCACACACATGCCACTCCATCCAACCCGCCTCTTTCTCAACACTTACTGGGCACAGCTCATAAATGCCTGACATCTGACAGGTTACGTTCAACAATGTTAATGCAGAGACAACACAAGACCCTTGCAATGCATTCTGGATCAAACACCAAGTTTATTCAGTCTCCTGTCTTACATTCTAGGCACTTGGAGGCTTAGTGTGTCTGATGGACCTGCAGGCAAGGAATATGCAGAACAAAAACCAGTCATTCTCCATCCTCCACAGTCTAAGAACGTATCATAAATGAGTAAAACGCAGTTTTGAGAAAAAGCTCTCAAACCTCAATCCCAAATACTTTACTGAATTACACAATGCTTCAAATGCATACAAACACCCTCCAGGAAACCTATGCACTGAAACACAGCAAGAAAAATTTCTAAAAGACTCTGACACTGAATAAATGTCATTTCAGAACACTTCTGCAGATTAGAAAAACAGTCTCTCAGTAATGTGACTAGCCAGCTAGTCTCCAATTGTAATTCCCACAGACTTAATGACATAGGGCACTTCAGGAAGAAAAGCAGCACACGTTCCAATCCTGACACATAACCTAAAAGATGAGTAATAAAAACAGAAAATGGGTATCTCAAAGTGCCTCTCCACTTTAAAAGGATTCGCTTCCATTGTTCTAATGCTACTCACCAGTTTACAGTAAATATGTCACACTGTTGCCTATTTTTAAGTGCTCCCAAATCAGATGAGGCACTGCAGGCTACCGAATATTTTATTATCCAGCAGAAAACAACCATTTCTATACTTTATTTTCTTTCTCATTGACTAGATGCAGCAATCAAAGATTTCAAGTTTTCAAGAGGAACATTAGTACTTAAAACAGTTTGTCATATTTAGTGTAATCTTGTGGGTTTTCACATTGGGAAAAAAGTCATCAAATTATCCTCCTATGTAAAAACCATAAAATGCTGATAATAGCCTATTTTTTAAAAAAAATAAGCTATAAATAACAAACTCTTGTGATGATTTGAAATATTTTATATGTAAAATGGAAGCTAAACATCTTCAAATACTATAACTTGATTTAATAGAGATGGGCCTGCTACAATATACCAATCTGACAAGGGTGTGCACAAAAAAATTCCCACTTAATTAAAAATACGCTGCAGAAGTTAAACACAACAAATGAACTACATTATGCAATGAGCAATGTCCTAGAGGAGTGAAAAAGTAATCTCACAGCCGCCCAAGCAGACCACTGTGCTTCCCTCCTGGCTGTTGTGAATTCATCTGTTATCTACCCCCAGGGAGAGATTAAATTTAAAAGGATGTGGAAGAGAAAGAAAGATCCTTCTGACAAAAACCACACCCAACATCCCCCTTAAAAACCACATCCAACATCATCCCCCTTGCCTCTCTTTTGTCAGAATCAGAGGCTTTTCAATGTGTGTTTTTGGAGAACTGTAACAGGCTGTATAGTCTGAATCAGAAATAAAGAGGCAATTCATAAAGAATGAGTGTTTCTTAAAATGCTTGATAAAATAATCTCTCAGGGCTATATCCTAACTTAACACAACATTACCACTCATGGAGCATCTTATAGAAAAACACCACAGTTTATCTCATGAAATGTGAGATACTTCTGATGCTTGTTACTATGTCTGTCTATCAGTTCATCTTCTAGAAAGTATGCCCTTCTGGACAAAGAAATATACAAATACAGGAATGCCAGACTGTTGAAAAGGAGAGCTTCTAAGACTGGAAAACACATTAAACTACATCAAAATAAAATGAAAATATTAGGTCACCAAGGCTTCCAATAAAATACACTAAGTATTTCAATAATCAGTTACTGGTTGAAATCAAACACTCATGGAAGTAACTCTTTTTACCCATTCGTTGCTTCTAATGTGTGCTGAAAAACAGCATTAATAATATTGAGGTCAGTGTTAATTTGTGGCAATTTGTGATGATTTTAAATCTATCACAATCTAGTACAAGGGAAATGCTTTTAAAAAATACAATGTTTAGGGATCAGTGAAATTTGGTTGAGCCAATATTCCTAAGAAAACAAATTTTAATATATGTTGCCAAATTGCTGTATTTATTTAATAAAGTCCCTTGTAGGTCAAAGGTCTATAAGTGAATGTGATAATTTTTGTCCCAGCAATCCTAGGATGTTCTATTCTACCTGCCTCACTACTCCAACTACAAAATTCTAAGTTAAGACAGAAAAGGCTCAAGGCATCAAATCTTAGTATTTATTTTAAAAGCAAAAGGCATGGTGTATAAATTGCCATTTCACAACAAAGCTGTCTGAGTTCACCCACCTATGAAATTATCATCTTCAGAATATGCACACATATTACACAAAAGACCTATAGCTGAAAAATGGAATGTCAGTTAGACAAATCATATTTCCATCACTTTTTTGAGTTGTCCAGAAATTGTGACTGAATTTGCAATATGAGGAAGGAAACAAGTCACCTTCCTTCAGTAGATTAAAACTGTCTCCTGTTTCATTATTACACTTTTCAGTCAGTCACACATGGGAGGGGACCCTAAAACCCCTTGCACATGAAATGGACCAGTAAAGTCATTGTAGACACAGAAGCCTGCTGCACTCCACAATCTCAGCCCAGACAGAGGTGCCATTTTGTTCTCAGTACAATTTGTCTTTCCTTCTCTGGCTAGAGTCAGAAGCAAAAAGGATCTCAGGTGCACATGGAATATTAACCCAGGTAACCATATATGGAGTCATAAAACAAGTCTTAATAAATTTCAAAGGATTAAAATAATACATTTGTTCCCAAGCAACAGAATTAAATTATAACTCAATAACGATACTTGGAAAATCTCCAAATGTTTGGATATTTAAGAATTAAAGAACATACTTCTCAATCATTCATGGGTAAAAGAATAAACAAGGGAAATTTAAAATATCCAGAACTGAATGATTATAAAAAATTGTATCAAAATTTGTGGATTGCAGCTAAAGCTTAATAGAGAATGTATAGTTCTAATGCTTAGACTAGAAAAGAAAAAAGGTTTTAAAAACAATCATCTAGGTTTCTGCCTTAAGAAGCTTGAAAATAAGACAAGCAAATTTAAAAAATGGGTAGAAATAAGGAAATATAAAGCCAAGTATGAAGTCAATGAAACAAAAAATGGACAAATATAGAATATCAACCAAATCAAAGCTGGGTCCTAGAAAATTAATAAAACTAATAAACCCCTATAAACCCCTAGCTATACTAATCAAGAGAAATCACAAGTTATAATATCAGGAATGCATTAGTGCCATCACTACAAATCATACAGATATTAAAAGGAAAACAATGGAATATTGTAAGTAACTGTGTGCTGATAAATTTTACATTTTAAATGCAATGACCTTGACATAAAAATTGCCAAAACTGATACAAAAAGATACAGATATGGATAACTCTATATCTGTTCTTAATACAGAAGCACAATTTAAAACTTTCCCAAAGAAAACTCCAAACTCAGAGAGCATCATTATTGAATTATCTTATAATCATTTAAGGAAGAATTAATGCCAATTTTACATAAACTCTTTCAACAACCATGAGGGAGCATTTCTCAACTGATTTTGAAAGACCCACATAAAACTGATACCAAAATCAGACAAAAACATTAAAAACCTGAAAATTAAGGAACATACTTCTCAATCACTCATGGAAAAAAGAATTCACAAGGGAAATTAAAATATCCTGAACTGAATGATTACAAAAATTCACTGCACAATTTGTGGATTGCAGCTATATTAAACATTAAAAACCTGATACCAAAACCAAACACATTTAAAAAACATATATATATACATATTTCCCTCATGAGCACAGACACAAAAACCCTTAACAAAATATTAGCCTTTTAAATCCAGCAGTATACAAAGGGAGCAGTTGTGGATACAAAGTCATTCTCTCCACAACCACCAGTCTCAAGGGCCTCTCCCTCCACCCCCTTCCCCAAATCCAAAATTTTGTAGATTCTCAAAGAAAATGTCATGTGAGACATAGTAAACCATGTATTCAAAACCATTCTTTAATAAATCCAGCACTGAATTTCATAGGTGTGCTTATCTGTCTCCCAGTTAAAGAGCAATGACCTAATGCCAAAGCAACGGGGTGGAGGATACAGCCCAAAATTTGAACTGGTTACAAGCTCTATTATCATAAATGTACAAAAGGTACACAGTTCCATCCCCCAAACTTTAAGAATTTAACAGCTACAAATTTCCATAGGCAGGGACTCTTGTATTGTAAAGATATTTGTATCGTCATAAATGTATACATGAATAAGTTATTATCAACATCTTTACAATATGCTTTGAGCTATTACATTTAAATGACATTCTCTCTGCTTTACCATGGCCTTCTTGTTCAGACAAATATCAAAATATAAAACAATGAATGATCATCTTCTAAACAGAAGGTGAGTTTTAGGCTGATGCAAAAAAAACTGTATTCTTGTGTGAAATCCTCAGTTGCCTTATAAATTTCACTCAACTCTTGGAGAGCTGTTCTTTTACACTCGTCTTTTACATTACCTTTTTACAGTAATTGCTGACACTTACAGTTATGTTACACCTACTGCTATAGTACTAACCAGAGTAACTGCTAAGCACATAGCAATTACCCAAACTATTGGACTAAGTTTGTCTGGAAGCAACATAGAAAAACTATATGTTTGTATAAAATTAAGCGTCTCATTAAAAGAACATGTTTCAGGGAGAGGATTAAAGATGGCAACATGAGAGATGAGATGGAAACTTCTTCCCAAAACCACATTTAATAGGAAAATATAGTTAATACAAATAATCCAGAAAGAGCAACAGGGAAGAAGGCTTGCACCAGACTGCACACACCTGGAGAAAAGAACAGACCTCATGGAACAGGATAACGTACCAAAGCCGTGACCCAGAGGGATCCAAGCCCTTCCCTCAACCCAGCTCACCAGCAAGAGGAAGAGGAACAGAGCGGGAGGGATTGGAGGCCCAGTAATGCTGAACACCCAGCCCTGGAGATCTACTTTGGGAGCAAGAACATAAATTACATGGTGCTCTGGAGATTAGTGAGGTTGGAAAGCTAACACAGGTGGAATACTTGGAGAGACTGAGATTCCACTTGCCTGTGAAAAACATGGATCCATATCCAGCCGCTCTGGGACAAAAAAAAGGCAGACAATCAAAGAGACTTCCTAACAGCGAGAGGGCTGCTAAGCAGACAAGGATTCCACAGAACTTCCTGGTCAGGAGAAAGGACAGGTGGAAAAAACTGTCCCAACACACTCTGCCTACCAGGTTGGGAACTTTCAGGAGCTTCAGGGCACTCCATTCCCCTGGCTGGCTATGCAGCTACGAGGCCCCCCACCATGATACAAAGTCTGCTGCACCTTTCTCAGGGTTGCACCAGCTCAAAAACTGGCTGCCCCCGCAATTGCGCCAGGCCATGCAGAGGGAGGAGCCAACAATGGAAGCTATAAGTGCAAACCATTGAGGCTTCTACCTGTGCACTCAGCACACTGGCCCTGACAGTGGAGACAGGCACTGCAACTGGGAAGCAGGAAAAAGATTTTTCCTCCTGGCAGGCACCAGTGACGCTCACCTGTGACCCCCATAATCACTCCAGGGGCTGAGCAGCTCCAGAGAGTAGAGCTTCTGGGCACTAGAGGACGCCATATACAAATATGAAACGTCAACAGAAAGGTCAAACCAAAACCCACAAACACCAGAAAGAGGACCAAGTGACACAACTCATCAATCTTCCTGAAAGAGATTTCAAAGGAAACATTATAAACATGCTCATGAAGCTACAGAAAAACATTCAAGAAATCAGGGAAGAATTCAGGAATGACATTCAATCATTAAAGAATACAGAATCTAAAATGAAATGTACAATGGAGGGATTTAAAAGCAGATTGGATGAAGTAGAGGAGATGGCAAGAGAAATAGAAATTACAAAAGCGGAATATAAAGAAGCTGAGTCACAGGGAGAAAAAGGGATCTCTAGGAATGAAAGAATATTAAGAGAACTGTGTGACCAGTCCAAACAGACCAATATACACATTATGGGATACAAGGAGAAGACGACAGAAAAAAAGGGATAGAAAAATGTCTTAGAGGAGGTAATTGCTGAAAACTTCCCCAATCTAGGGAAGGAGATAGTCTCTCAGGACATGGAGGTACACAGATCCCTCAACACAAGGGACCCAAAGAGGACAACATCAAGACATTTAATAATTAAAATGGCAAAGATCAAGAACAAGAACAGAGTATTAAAAGCAGCCAGAGAGAGAAAAAAGATAACATACAAAGGAAATCCCATCAGGCTATCATCAGACTTCTCAACAGAAACCTTACAGGCCAGAACAGAGTGGCATGATACATTTAATGCATTAAGGCAGAAGGGCCACAAACCAAGAATACTCAAGATATCTATGGCAAGATTATCATTTAAATTTGAAGGACGGATTAAACAATTTATAGATAAGCAAAAGCTGAGACAACTTACCACCCAGAAACTGTCTCTACAGTATATTTTGGAGGGACTGCAATAGATGGAAGTGTTCCTGAGGCTAAATAGCTGTCACCAGGGGAAATAAAACCACAGCAAAGAAAATAGAACAATTAAATACTAAGAAGATGCAAAATCAAATCAACTACCCCAAAGTCAATCAAGGGATAGACAAAGAATACAGAATATGATACCTAATATATAAAGAATGGAGGAGGAAGGAAAAGGAGGGGGGAATAAAGAACCTTTCAACTACGTTTGGAATAGCATACTAAGTGAGTTAAATCAGACTGTTAGATAGTAAGAGAATTATCCTTGAAACTTCGGTAACCACAAATCTAAAGCCTGCAATGGCAATAAGTATATACCTATCAATAATCACCCTAAATGTAAATGGTCTGAATGCATGAATCAAAAGACACAGTCGATCTGAATATAAGTCATGAAACCATAAAACTCTTGGAAAAAAATATACGCAAAAATCTCTTGGACATAAACATGAGCAACTTTTTCATAAACATATCTCCCCGGTTAAAAGAAACAAAAGCAAAAAATGAACAAGTGGGACTATATCAAACTAAAAAGCTTCTGTACAGCACAGGACACCATCAGTAGAACAAAAAGACATCCTAGAGTATGGGAGAACATATTCATAAATGACATATCTGATAAGGGGTTGACAACCAAATTATATAAAGAGCTCATGCACTTCAACAAACAAAAAGTATATAAGCCGATCAAAAAATGGGCAGATGAGGTGAACAGACACTTCTCAAAAGAAGAAATTCTTATGGCCAACAGGCACATGAAAAGATGCTCCACATCGCTAATCATCAGAGAAATGCAAATTAAAACCACAATGAGACATCACCTCACACCAGTTAGGATGGCCACCATCCAAAAGACAAACAACAGCAAATGTTGGTAAGGATGTGGAGAAAGGGGAACCCTCCTACACTGCTGGTGGGAATGTAAAATAGTTCAACCATTGTGGAAAACAGTATGGAGGTTCCTCAAAAAACTAAAAATAGAAATACCATTTGACCCAGCAATTCCACTCCAGGAATTTACCCTAAGAATGCAGCAGCCCAGTTTGAAAAAGATAAGCACCCCTATGTTTATCGCAGCACTATTTATAATAGCCAAGATATGGAAGCAACCTAAATGTCCATGAGTAGATGAATGGATAAAGAAGATGTGGTACACATAAGCAATTGAATACTATTCAGCAATAAGAAGAAAACAAATCCTACCATTTGCAGCAACATGGATGGAGCTAGAGGATATTATGCTCAGTGAAATAAGCCAGGTGGAGAAAGACAAGTATCAAATGATTTCATTCATCCGTGGACTATAAGAACAAAGCAAAAACTGAAGGAACAAAACGGCAGCAGAATCACAGAACCCAAGAATGGACTAAAAGATACCAAAGGGAAAGGGACTGAGGAGGATGGGTGGAAAGGGAGGGATAAGGGGAAAAAGGGGCATTATGATTAGCACACATAAGCAGCGGGGGTGGGGGAGGCATGGGAAAGGCAGTATATACAGAGAAGACAAGTAATGATTCTATAGCATCTTACTACGCTGATGGGCAGTGACTGTAATGGGTTATATCAGGGAGACTTGGTAATAGAGGGAGTCTAGTAACCATAATGTTGTTCAAGTAATTGTACATTAACGATATAAAAAAAAAAGACATAGTCACTGAATGGATAAAAAAACAAGACCCGTCTATATTATGCCTACAAGAGACACACTTCAAACCCAAAGACATACACAGAGTAAACATGAAGGGACAGAAAATGATATTTCATGCAACTAATAGGGAGAAAAAAACAGGAGTTGCTGTACTTGTGTCAGACAAAATAGACTTTCAAAAAAAAGAAAGTAGCAAGAGACAAAGAAAGATGTTACATAATGATAAAGGGGTCAGTCCAACAAACGGATGCAACCATTATAAATACCTATGCATCCAATGCAGGAGCATCCAAATATGTGTAACAAATAGTAAAAGAATTAAAAGGGGAAACAGAATGCAACACATTCATTTTAGGAGACTTCAACAACCCACTCAACCCTACAGAAATATAAACTCCATTGGGGCAAGGATTTTTCCTTGTTTAATTCACTGATACAGCTCCAGCTCTTAGCTTAGTACCTGGCATATAGTAAGAACTCCATAAACATGTATTTTTAAGAAATAAGAATAGCCTGAGCATTTTAAGTTACTGTGGGTACAACTGTAATATTTCCAGACTATCTCACCTGCCATTAGTTCATCTTCATATCAACAGGCATTCCTCAGGGGTGGAGAGAGGTTGCTCATCTCCATATTGATGGGTAATTACCTGGGTGACAAAGGGCTTATCTAAACCTGAGAAGTTAGGGAGAGTTCTTGTTTGCTTCTGCCTGAGCAGGAAAGAAATGGCCCCAGACTGCAGTTTGTAAGCAATAAAAGGGTTTTAAACATTATTTCTTTTAACTGATTTTGGTTTTAAAGGTATTTTACCCCAGGACTGCCTCTCCCTGGAGTTACATCTGGCAGGAGCTGAAAGATCTCTTAACCCGAAGTCTGTCGAATGGGTGCAACCTTTGGGAGGGCTGCCCCTAGAGATGGTGGGGAAATGCCCAGAACCCTGCCCTGTGGATGGTGGGGAAGCCCCAGTGGAAGCAGCAGCTGCAGCTTCATTTGTTATTATCCCACCACATGTGGGGCTTCCAATTTGGGAGCCCCTAGTGTGTACTTTGTTTGGGGTAAAGTAGCTCCTAGAGGGGTGGGGCCTTCCCCAGAACAGGGAAAGGATGGAAACACGGGGAGCTGCAGCATTAGTCCTCGAGCTGGAAGACTGTTTGGAGACCATTGGGGGCTGTGTAGCAGCTGGCACTGTAGGGTCTCTGTTCATCAAGACAGTGGAAAATGTTACCCAGGAGAAAGGATTATCAAGTGTTAGTGAGAAGTGAGAGGTACTTAGGTAGGAGAGAGGCACACTTCAGCATTTCTTGGAGGAGCTGCAAGATGACTAATGAGAAGCCATTAAGGAAGAGAGAAAGTTACTGAAAAGGTAGGTCATGAGCCTAGAAGATTCCTTAGCAGCCATGAGTGGGAAGGCGGCAGGAAAAGACATTTTGCAAGAGGCCATGGAGGAGGGAGAGGAAAGAGTGGTGTTTTCGGCCCCTGAGATGGAGGAGGAGCTGGGGGAGAGAAGAGGAGGAGGTGGGCCATGGGCCCATCTGCGACCGAGGCCAGTGCCTGAGGTACCAGCCTCTCCTGCTTTAAAGGCCCGCCCAGCTGTAATTAATAAAAATGAAACAACTGCAGGCTCCTCAGGGGGAGGGGCTGCCCCCTATCCAGGGTGTGGAGCATTCACTCCATGCTCTGTGCCTAGACCCAGGATGAGCTGGTGGACATGAGCATCTGGTATAGGCAGAAGCCATCAGAATCTCTGCCTACATGGCTTTTACGTCTATGGAATATGGGAGTAGAAAACATTGTGATGTTGTGTAGTGAGATGAGTGGACAGGTTCCCTGATGACTCACCCTTCCCTCCAGCAGCAGTTGCTAAATGCCCGTCACGCCTCAGGGAATCGGACCCTCCTGGAGTGGCTGAGTGCTGCTAGTTTGGTGTTGGTGGAACAGGGTAGTTTGGCCTAATCAGGGTGATTTACCATATTTACCCAGTAGTTGGAAAACGAATGCAGAACTCCAACAGGTACTGTGGGCATTGGGTATGCAAAATATCATAAATAATATGGGCGCCCAGGGCCCCGATGAGGTGTTCACTGTAGGAATGAGAAATATGATGCTGTATACAGCTCCCACATCTCCCTTTGGGTCCCTAGTGACTACTCTTGCCCCCCACAAAGGGCAACCCATAAGTGAGGCTACTTGTACTTTAGCAGATCTGGGGGAGGTTGAAACAGCAATGGCTTGAAAGGAAGTTTGGGCCATGACTGAAAGGAGAGGTGCAAAAAGGCCCTGTGAAGGTCTCGAGGACCTAGATGTGGGTTGATTTGATAAAGGCTGGGGTAGTGAAAGAAAAACTTGATAGGCAACCCAATAAAACCTTGTTACAACTGTGGCACCAATCAACACCAGAGCACTAGTTCTAGCCACTGAGGTACAGGACATGAAACCGGAGTCAAGGACTCATGCCCGGCCTGTGTCCCTGCAAAACTTCCTGGGACACAGTACTCAGGATTCGCCTGAGCCCTAACCCCACAGGAGGAAGACTGGGCATCGCGATTGACTGGGGGGTGGGGTGGGCGGTCAAGGTCCCCACCTTGGGGGACATGGTGGGAACAGAGGCCACATGTAAAATTAGCAATTCACTGATCCCCTGTGAATGTAGTACACAGTGTCCTGGTGCTGGTGGACACAAGAGCTGAGTCTTCTCTGATTCATGGAAACCCTGAGCATTTTCCTGGGATCTCTGCTGTGATAGATGGTTATTTGGGTAAGGCAGTTAGAGTGAAGAAAGCCCAAATCACATTGGGAATAGGGTGTTTATCCCCAAAGGAGGATACCGTGTACATTTCTCCCACCCCTGAATGTATTTTGGGGGTAGATATCCTGCAAGGCCTGTGGTTACAGACCACTGCAGGTGAGCTCAGACTGAGGGTATGTGTGGTAAATGCAGTTCTGAGGGGACATGCTAAGCACCCACCTGTAGCTCTTTTGTCACCCACTCGGCCTGTACCTCGGCAGGTAACAAATACTAAGCACTATCAATTGGCTGGGGGCACAAGGGAACTGGAGAAACTCTGCAGGAGTTGGAGGTGGACATCATAAAGTCCACTTGTAGTCCTTTTATTTCCCCAGTGCGGGCAGTGAAAAAGCCAGATGGCTCCTGGTGTATGATGGTGGATTACAGGGAATTGAATAAAACCACACCCGCTTTGCATGCTTGTCCCCTCTATAGCAGACATTCTGGACACCCAAGCCAGGAACATATCATTTTGTAGTAGACCTTACCAATGCTTTCCTTCCTATTGACATAGCACAGGAAAGTCAGGAACAGTTTGCCTCCATGTGGGAAGACCAGCAGTGGACATTCACTGTCCTTCCACAGGGATACCTCTATAGTCCCACTATCTGTCACAGACTTGTAGCCCAGTGCTTGGCCACATGGAGGAAACCACAAACGGTGTGGTTGTATCATTACACTGATACCATGCTCACATCTGATTCTCTTTCAGATTTAGAAGGGGCAGTTCCTAGACTCTTGTAACATCTACAGAATAAAGGATGGGCTGTGAACAGCACCAAGGTTCATGGACCTGTTTTGTCTGTAAAATTCTTGTGGTTACTCTGGTCGGGTAAAACTAAAGTTATTCCTGAAGCAGTTATAAACAAGGTCCAGGCTTTCCCCACCCCTACCACTGTAGCGATCTTAGAAGAGTTTTGGGGTCTTTTGGGCTACTGGAGAGTGTTTAATTTTACATTTGGCACAAATTCTGAAGCCCTTTTACGGGCTGGTATGAAAGGGCATCAGGTGGGACTGGGATGAGACATGTGCAGCTGCTTTTACTGCTGCCAAGTGGGCAGTCAAGGCCATACAGGCCTTGAATGTAATGGACTCATCAAGGCTCTGTGAACTAGATGTTCATGTAACTGAAGATGGTTGTGGATGGGGTCTTTGGCAGCAGCTTGAATGGACACGCCAACCTGTTGGATTCTGGTCACAACTATGGAAAGGAGCAGAGGTCTGGTACACCTTGATAGAGAAGCAACTGGCTGCTGTGTATCACGCCTTGCTGGCTATGGAGCCCATTGCTGGAACAGCTCCGACCAAGGTAATAACCACCTGTCCCATCGCAGGGTGGGTGCGAGACTGGACCCAAAGGCCATGGAGCGGTGTGGCACAGACACCTACACTGGCCAAATGGCATGCATATTTACAGCAGTGAAGAGCCCTCTAACTAGCCCCTTCAGTGGAGGACTGCAAGCTTATTGGGGCCAGTGACATATACCAATTGAAAGCAGGAAGAACTTGCTTTGCTTTTCAGCCATTGGTAGCCTAGAGTCCTTATCAGGAGGCAAAAGCCCCTATACCTGAAGATGGTTGCAGTCATGGGCAGCCCCTGAAGTGAAGGGCTGTGGCTTTCCATCCTAAGACTGAGACAATATGGATGGAGGATGGAGAGAAGAGCAGCCAATGAGCTGAGTTGCAGGCAGTATGGCTCATGATCACCAAGGAACCCTTCCCCAAAGTTGTCTGCACTGACAGCTGGGCTGCCTATTGGGGCCTGACCCTGTGGCTACCGACATGGTATCATGCCAACTGGATGGTTGGTCATTGGTCACCGGCCCCTTTGTGGCAAGAATTATGGCAAGACCTACGGGCCTCTGGTCAGACTAAGACTGTTACTGTATATCATGTGACTGGCCATTTGCCTTTGGCTTCCCCAGGGAATGATGAAGCAGACACACTGGCCCAGGTGGGCTGGCTAGAAGGAAAGCCTGTCTCTGATGTGGCCCAATTGGTTCATCAGCATTTGTTCTACGCAGAGCAAAAGACAATGTGGGCTGTAGCCTGTCCATGGGGTTTGCCATTGACTTTTAAGAAGTCAACCAAGTCCAGAAGGAGTGCCTTGTGTGCTCTAAGAGGGACTACACCGAGTCCCAAAGCAACATGGGACAATAGTAAGGGGGCCAATACCCCTTGTCAGGTGGCAAATGGACGATACTGGGCCTCTGCCCATATCAGAAGGATATCAATATGCCATGATGTGTGTGGACACGCCCACTGGACTATTGGTTGCTTTTCCTGCACGTCGTGAAGATCAGCAAACCACCCAGAGGAGCCTGCAGTGTCTCTTCTCAGCCTATGGCCAGCCGCAGGTGATTGAAAGCGATCAAGGCACCCACTTTACTAGACATGCGTTACAAGGATGGGTGCAGCAATTATGAATAAAGTGGAAGTTTCATGTACCATATAACATTACTGGGACAGGCACGATAAAGAGGTACAATGGTTTGTTGAAACTGGCCTGAAGTCAAACATCAATAGTCTACAGGGCTGGGCAGATTGCCCTGTTATGGCATGAGAAGCCCCTAAAGGAGCTTGAGCCTTGGGGATATGCTAAAACACCCTTGCTGCCTCTCCTATACAACTGTACGTGCAAAACAAAGAGGAGTTATTGAAGCCAGGATATGGTCAGCAGAGCAACATCCTGCTGCCAGCCCCAACTGCACTGAACCATGGAGACACTGTTGAATGGACGTGACCCTGTATATTTTGACACATAGACCAGCAATGGCTGGCCCTTCTGGTATGTTGGGAGGAAGGCCTGGGAGCTGGCCTCATGTATATTCCTGGAGTAACAACAGAGTGGCCCCCAAAGATTACAGTACTGTAACCAAAATATCCGGGTGGTAACAGCTTCTTATGGGGAAGTTTTGTTTTTTCTTTATGGCCAGTGCATGTACCTCCTGTGGCTATATATTGACCCATCTGTAACTCCCACAGGGAGGGCGGTTAAAGTGTGGATGAGATCCCATTCCTGCCACTGTACCACAGGACCACTCTCTTGCATGTATCCCACCTGATGGACAAGATTTGCTTATGCTGGTGTCTTTAAAACATGTATTTTATTGCCCTTGAGTTTTTCTGCTACAGTCCTTTAGGCCTGAATGCACCCCTGGCTGCAGCTGCTGCTGCTGCATGGTGATTGCTCTGAACCCTCTACCTCCTCAGCTACTGCCTGCCTATGGAATGGGTGAGCTACAGACTTAGTCTGCATAAGACTCTGAACCTAGCTGAATCGTCTGTCTTGAGGATTATCATGATTTTATTGCTGTTGCTATTGTATGTCATTAGTCTATTTACAATGCTCCAGTTTTCTCACCCAGGTCCCATAACCAAGGGCTTATCTGAACCTGAGAGGCTGCGGGGAGATCTCACTTGCTTTTGCCGACCAGGAAAAAGACTGCCCTGTACTGAAGTTTGTAAGCAAAAAAGGAGTTTTAAACTTTATTTCTCCCTTTGACTGACTTTGGTTTTAGAGGTATTTTTCCCTTGGATTTTCTCTCCCCAGAGTTATTTACATACCTATTGGAGCAGAGATTAGATTTTTGTGTAATTTTAAAAGTTTTCTTCATCTTTCTAATTTATTGGATTTCTACTGCTAGTTCCTATGCAGCTCCTTTAGTTCAGAGCACTTGATTATCTTTAGAGCTGCAATTTTTAACATGCTTTTTATTGGTATCCCTACCATTGTCCAGTTGGCTCCATGGTACTTTTCTAACACTTCCTCTAAGAGAGCCTCTAATTTTCTTAATTGTAGCCTCATACAGCCCCACTTTCCTTTGCTGGCCTGAATCCTGGAAGAATGGTCTCATCAACCCTTGCTCCCCAGTTGATTTAATCAGTTTCCTTTCTACTAGGGCATGGTTACTCAAATTGTGATCCCTCAATCAGCAGCAGTTCACCCAGGAGCTGGATAGAAATGAAGAATCTTGGGCTCCATCACAGTCCTACAAATCAGACTGCATCTTAACAAAATTCACAGATGATCTGAGCACACACCAGTTTGAGAAGCACTGTAACTTGCAAGAGAGGAAATCCCGGGGTAAAATACCTCTAAAACCAAAATCAGTCACGAAGATAAAGTTTAAAACATGTTTATTACTTACAAACTGCAATCTGGGGTCATTTCTCTTTCCTACTCAGGCAGAAGCAAAACAAGCACTCCCCCTAACCTCTCAGGTTCAGATAAGCCCTAGGTTGCCCAGGTAATTACCCACTGATACAGAGATAAATTACTCTTTCCACCCCCTGAGGAATGCCTACTGATATGCAGATGCACTAAAGCCAGGCAAGATATCCTGGAAATATTACCATTTTACCAAAACCACCCAACCTCTCTGGTCCAGATATGCCCTCACTCACCCTTGTAATCACTTTTTTTTAAAAGGCATCCATCCATAAATTACTTTTATTTCTCATTAAATGTGCACAGAGTCATAAGCATATTAGTAACAGATGTTTATTATCACATCCAGTGTGGTTTTCAGTACCACTTGAAACACGCATATCATCCTAGAGACGTATCAGTTTTCCAGTGCTTCTTATTCGATATACATTACTGCAAAGCCATTATAAATTACTGAGGAGGTATTTGGTTAAAAAAATAAACAATAAATCATACTGCCCATATGAATCAACTCTCATTATTGGACGAGAGTTTAACAGTATTTATCTGGTAATTCCTGTGTTAACTGGAAAACGTAACAGATGTATTGCCATAAATTTTCTTTTATACTGATGTAATCTTCTACACACTCTGCAGAGTTTTATAAAGTCATTCATTATTTTAGCAGGTAGTTTGATGCAAAGATTGTACTCAGTTTATTAAAGTCCAACAAACCTCTAAATATTTAAAATTAAACAAATTATCAATGAAAAATCCACAAACACATACATTTTTGAAAATGTGTCTTAGAAATTTCTATATTTAGTCATGGCAGTAAAATAATTCTCTCAAATTAAGGCACTAAAAGGGCAATACAACTCCCATCAAGTGTTCTAAGAATAATTTACATTTTAAACAGTGCATACATTTCTTCTATGTTTGTTAACTTAATGTCTTTATCACTTAAAACCATAAAGAAATACATTATACAATTACAAAAATTATGCACCCCACAAAATGCTCTTAAAATTGCTTCTTCTCTACAGTTAGTTCCTAACGTCTCTAGTAGTAAAATAACTCAATATGGTTTGGCAAAAATACATAGAGTAAATGTCTTTTTCTTTTTTTTTTTTTGCCTTCTCCCATTCCCCAATCTACACACTTGCTGAATGAAATACATACAGTATTTTGTAATGTATAATGTAAGATATTTATTCTCCGTCAAGTCCACTATGGGCAAACAACAGTGAGTCTTTTAAATTCTACAGTGAGATCACTGAAGTCAAATGATGTCACTGCTTTCTTAAAATAGTTTTGTATAGTCTTGCAAGAGCACAGAATCTGAAGAAATTTAAAAGAATTTTGGTTGTCTCATTTTGAGATATTTTGTTTATTCCTTCCATGAGCTGATCTTGATAGTGATGTCCATTCCACATGAAAGTGAAGGTCCCTTCCTCCCATTCGTATGAGGAAAACTGTTCTATCTTGATTGACAGGCATTTTCTAAGAAATTCAAAAAGGCAGTACCTTTTTAAAAAAATATATATCTAGCTAAGCTTTCTCTCAATTATACTTGCATTACATTGTAAAAATTAATCTAATCTACCTGCAGGCAATAAAAAGAAAAACAAGAAACAAAAACCCTCAGTGTGCTTTTGTGCCAAAGCAAGGACAGAGTAACTACAATCTTAACCCTGAAGCCTGTGATACTTGGGTCAAAAGACAGCCTGTCTGCTCTGCATGGTTAAAAAAAACCTGGTTTATCAGGCAGCATCCCACATGATTCCACATGGTGCTGGGGTCACATGGTTAACTAGTTTTTCCAGATGTATTTTTTGACTTTCCGGAAAGACTGATTTGCAGTGCATCTTGTTGAAAGTGTTCGAGGGGATGCAAAACAAAACCAGATGGATTTTTAGAGAACTTCTTTACTAAACGCGTTACCCATTTTTTTTTTGTTCATCCTGAGAACATGCTAACAGCATATCTCTTGTTACCTCACAACTTACTTTACACGGAGAAATTAAGTCTTCTTTCTTATCTAAGTGATCTCTGTGGCACTTAACATGGCGCCTTCCACACTCTAGGGCAGGGGGTGGCTTAAAAACATGCCAGAGAGCTTTGGCACAGGCCTCACAGTTGGCGGGAAAGTGGTAGAGTGTAGGCCTTTGTGATTTTGAAAACTGTTTTTTTCGGCTTGTTGCACCGATTCCATCTCTACATCTTTTCTACATTCACCTTCATTTGCATATATCTGGAATATTTTAGGAATTTCTTCAGTTTCAGCTATGTACACATCTCCTTGGGTCACAGATCGAACATGATGGATTGGATTGCTCTTTACCTTGTTCATCATTGTAGAACAAAATTTTTTGCTGCTTACCACAACATACTGTTTCTTCCAGCCATACTGTTTGATATTTCCTCTATTTGGTATTGAAAGCCAACTTCAATTCTTGACTCTGGAAGATTTCCATCAGTTTCATCAGTACTAGAAAAACTAGTGACACTTGTGGAATCTGAAAGATCCAAAAGTTCAGTACACAATTGCTTGATACCACTTTTTTTGCTAGCCAACTGCTCTGAAGCTCATTCCTGTGTGTACATTCTTCTACCCATTGCACTTGCATGTCATTCAGTTCCTTCTGATGTTTCACTACCGTCTGGTTGACTTTCTCTCTTTCTTGGTTGAGTTCCAGTTGTAGCTTTTGATTTTCCTATTCTTTCTCAAATCCTGTGTATTAGCTTTCTTTCTATAAATATTTAAATCTTTCCAATTCATTATTTCTGCCAACTTGTTAACAGCCTATGTTTTAAGGGTTCCTTCTGTGTTGATATTCTTTTCAAGGGCAGCCTTAAAATCACTAATCTCTTCCTCTTTCTTCAATTTATATTCTTCCTCTACCTTCCTCATTTTATCCATTAGTTCTTCATTTTCTTTTCTTAATAACTCAATATCTTTGGTAAGCATGCTGTTCATTTCTTCAAGCTAACAGTGTGATCTTTATCTGTAATCTCTTTATTTCTTGAAGCAGCTTTCTTGCTTTCTTGGGTAAATTCAAAATACTGCTCTTCCCGAAGCCCTTGAGCCAACTGCTCAGACTCAGCCTTTGTTTCTGCTAGATCCAACTGAGTGGTGAAGGTTTCTTTTTCACTTTGTAGTTCTTGTATTTTCTTTAAATTCTGTTTTTTTCTTCAATTTCTTCCTTAAATTCTTTTACATGAGTCTTATAGTGTTGAGAAATATTGCTCAGCTCAAGCAGATCTTGCAGCTCCTGCATCTGTCCTTCTTTTCCTCTTTATTGTTTTTTAAATTGAGCTAACGCAAATTCTAATAATCTTTTTGCTTCCAATAATTATTTCCTGTTTCATCTGCTTTCCTGGACCTTTTAAATTATCCACTTCAAATGCTTGAGTCTTCGATTCATTTTGTAGCAACAGTCACTTATTTGATTCTCACTCCAACTGAAGACTGAGATTCTTAACTTCATCCTCCATTCTTTCTTTATTTTCCATCAAACACTCAAGCTTCTGCTGAGATTGTTTCAGATCAACATCTAGCATGGTACACTGCTTCTCAATCTGAACAAACCTACTTTCAGCCTTCTCACAAGCCTCTCTCTCTTCCTTTAACTTTTTTTCCATCTCACACATTGCAACAGATTTTGCTTCTTCAATAGACTGATGATTGTCAGTTAAACAAGCTTTGGTAACTTTATGTTCATTTACCTCTTGTTCTAACTGTTGTTGTAATATGATTTAAGTTTATAGTTTAAATCTATTTCTAAATTATTCTTTTCCTTTTCTGAGTGATTAAGCATGTCTTCAGCTTCTTTTCTTTCTCCTTCCACTCTTTCAAGATTATGTTTGAGATGCTTCAACTCCTTTATAAAGATGTAATTCGAGCTTGAAAGTCTCCTGTCATCTCAGAATCATGACCTCTGTCTCTTCGTTCAGCTTCTAACACAGCTTGCAGCTGGTAATAATCCTTGTCTGTTTGTGACTTGAAATTCTCTAAAATTCTATTTCTCTCCTGCAATTCTCCGTTTAGGGACTCTAGCTGACTAATAGAATTGCTCATCTCTGTATGATGCTTCATTAATATTACAGCTGTGTCTGATTCTGTCCTAAGTAAGTCAATGGCTTCTTCTAGCTGCTTTTGTAATTGTGCCAGCTTCTCATTAGCAAGCTGTGAATTCTGATTTATTTTCCTTAAGTCTTCCAACTGATCCTTTAATGTAGAAACCTCATTTTCTACATTCCTCCTCTTCTCATTTTCCTGTTCTGCTTTTCTTTGATACTCATTAATTCTATGCTGTAGCAACATTTTCTCCTTCTCAATCTGAGACACTGTAGATTCTAGATTTCTTCGATTCCCCTCTTTATTCAATTCTTTATCTTGTCTAGTTTTATGTTTGAAGTTCTGCACTTCTGCTCCATTTCATCTTTTAATTGTATTTCATTATGCAGCTGTTCTTCCAGCTTACAAATGTTTTTTTGCAAATTTTTCTGCAAGCTTTTATCCACCTTGGAGCTAGTTCTATTATCATTAGGATTAACTGAAGACAAGTATCTACAATTGCTATAATATGTAAATCCTACAAAAGGTAGCTGATTGCCAACAAAAGCTTTAGGTATAGGGAATATTTCTTCATCTCCTTTATCTTCTAAATCATCAAAGTTACTTCTATCAATGTCACTGCTTAAATCTGGTACAACTGGTGCTACAGTGTCTCAGAGTGTTTCCCAAACCCACAGATCATTTTTGAAGAAGAGATGTCATTTGATTTCTTCTTCACCATTTCATCTTAATCTCACCTCTCTGTCAGTAAAGAAGGCACAAGTAAGATTTTTTGCTTCTTTTGATATGACATCAGGGAAGGTAAGTGAATTTGTATGGTTCATAATCTTACTATAAATTCCAACCAGAGAATCTGCATTAAAGGTGGATCACCTATGAGCATTTCATATAAAAATAACCCAACTGACCACAAGTCACATTCTCATCCATAATAACCATCACCACCTTGGGATTTATTACTTCAGGGGAAATTTAATCGGGTGTTCCAACTGCTGTATCACATCGTACCATACCTTCTTTATTTCATCTTCATACAAGCACCAAAATCTACTAACTTAAAATGTCCAGATTTATCCAGCAGCATGTTATCAGGCTTCACATCTGTATGAATAAAACCCATGGAATGAATTGCATCCAATGCAAGAACTACTTCTGCAGTATAGAATCATGCCCATTTTTCAGGCACATCATAGCTGTTCATTAAGTTTACAAGATCTCCACCAGACATGTATTACATCATCATGTAGAGGTAACGATCATCTTGGAATGCATAAAAAACCTGAACAACCCAAGGACTATTAGCAAAAGCCATGATGTCCCTTTCTTCCCAGAAAAATGAAGAATCAGATCTCTTAATCATTTCAAATTTGCTGAGAGGCTTCATAGCATACACCTGCCTGGTGGATTTATGCCTTACCAATTGAACTTCTCCAAATGCACCTCTACCGATCACCTTCACTACTTCATAATCTTCAGCTTTCATCCGTAAATCTCTAATTTTATTTATTGTGTCTTTATATCTACTTAAAAAGTTGTCAATATTTTTGTTTTTTCTTAAGTCAGGAAAATCCAAATCATATACCAAAGATTCCAATCCATCCAGCAAATAATCTGAATTCACTTCCGATTTGGGATCCCGCAGCAGATTGTTGATTTTTTCAAACCAAGTCTCAAAACTGTCCCCAGCCGACATGTTGCTGTTACTGTGACAATACCCTCGTATGAGCACCAGCAGCAGAAAGCAATTTCAACCAACTTCCTCTGGCAGTGGGTTCGCAGCCGTGGGAAAGACGAGCCGGAACCTCAGGGTCACCAGGTGTGCCTGGCTCCCTTCCTCCCCTGAGGGGATCTCCACTCTCCAGACCCCGGGCCAGGGGCAACAGTGATCCACAGCCTTTCCGACTCCCTAAGTCGCATCTCACCCGGCAGCCACTCTCGACAACCGACAGTGCCGTCAACACCAGCCTCATTGTCCGGCGAGCTGCCGCATCCTAGAAGGCCCCAGCTGCCTTCACCGAGGAGGGCTCCCCATCTGGAGCTGGGCAGGAGGGGGAGAGAAAGAGAAGCAGGGTGGAGACTCCGGGGAGCAGGGGAGGGAGATGTAAGGTGCAAGTGAAGGGCAGGTGCGGAGCTGCGCCACCTGCCACCAGAGCTCGGGCCACGGAACGTCACTCCCTCATTTGTTCCATCACTGCAGAGACTGCTGGGGCTGCTGCCATGGTTCAGCAGGGCCACACGAGGTCGGTGCCTGACATGGGCTTAGGAGAGGGAAGGCTGGAGAACCGGTGGTGGTGGGGAAGATCAGAGTCAGCCCAGTGGCTTGTACTTACTTATTGATATGGAGATGCACTAAGGCCAGGTGAGCGATTCTGGAAATTTTGCAATTTTCCCCACAGTGTGATTTATCTAACTTTACTCAAATGTCATCCTTTCTGTGAAGTATCATCCTGAGAAGGGCACCTCTTTGTACAACTATATGTGATCATTCTGTGAATAAGGCACACTGCCTGGAAACACAGGACTTTGTGTATGATTTATTTCTAAATCAGGCCAAGAATGAATAATAAAATAAGCACACCAAGTCAAAATAGCACTTGACCATTTGCCCCCCAAATGTAACAACTGGGTTTACAGAATTTAAATCTTAGGTATAAGGGATGAGGCAACTAATTTAAATGTTTGAATCATGACTAAATGAATGCGGCCTCTATAGAACATTGAAGAATGGTGTGGACTGACTCAAATAGAGGGTTTATTCCATGCCTACATGAACTTAGTGAAACACAATGTACAGGGCAGACAAAATTGTTTAAGAGTTGTGTTAAATAAGCAGATCTAACTGGGTAAGGAGAGATCTTTTTTGAAAGGCTTACCCACAGGGCAAAAAGGACTATTGCAATAGGGACTGGGTGACTATTCATAAGATCTGCAGGCTTCTCAAAGGTCAGACAAAAATATTTGCTTTATAGGGAAGAGTAAACAAGACCAGAAAGAACTGAGTCTAGGAAAGTGGGAGGAAAAACGGCTTGACGACATAACAGATCAGAGAATGTTCTACCTTGAAGCTAGCCAATTCCAAAGAGGGCCCCTTAAAGAAGTTGAGGATGGCTCAAATTTTAGGGGCCTGGGGGAAGAAGAAAATACAGCTGAAGTTTGCTTGACAAGCATATTGTTCTGGCTGGTCAGTGAGGACAAGTTCAGCTAATCATTTATGAGGTAATGAATGAGTATGTGGAGGGTCTGTATCTGGCCTTGTCATAGGTAAATAAAGGAGTTCTGTAAGAACAGAAATAGGTTAGCATAAGAGTAGCCATCTTAAGGGCCTAGAAGCCATTTTCTGAGTGTGTGTGACTTAAAAAGAAAAACAGAAACTGGGTAAGGCTTTGAAAAACAAGTTAATCAATCATGAGCACCGGAATCAGGCAGCAGTGACCCCTGGTCAGCTAGCCTTGGTCAGTAAATCCTACATACCAAGCTTATCGTGCGGAACCGCCCTGACAATTGAGGAGTGGTCTTATCTTGCTCCTGCCTAACCCCAGGATGTATGTCTTGCAAGAATCCTGTATAGCTGTGGGAAATTACTATGAGTTAAGTGCTTTGAAAATGCTATATAAACCCTTGGCTTTGAGTGCTCGGGGTCCTTGTTGAAACCCGCTGTGTCGGGCAGACACTTGGACCCCAGCTAGCTGGAATAATAATAAACCTCTTGCTTGTTGCATCAATCTGCCGTGGCCTTCATCTCCTCACTGGGGGAAAGCGCAGACCAGAATAAGGCCATTGGGTCTTACATTTGGGGGCTCATCCAGGATCGCGTGCCCCCCCCCAGGAGGAACGACAAGCCAAGGATCGGAGGCTTGCCCTGGCCAGGTAATACTGTGTTTGTATCCGTGTGTCTCTTGTCAAACCTGTAAGAAAATTCTATGTTTAATCAGAAAGTGCCTTGCCGGATGGTGAGCGCACCCAGTGTTTTTGATGGCGAACAAACCTGAAACCTGTATAAAGCCTGTAGGAGCTCCAGTCTGTATCTGGGTTGGTATTGACTTAGGCGGACGCGCTGGCAGGTCACCGGCCAAGGGTCTTGGGAGACATCCCTTGCCCCCATCTGGAGGACGAGGTCCTCATCTGTGAGGAAAGTCAGCTGCCGCTGCAGTCTGACAGGCCCTCAACTCAGTTTCAGTTTTGCCTCCACGGCCGCGGTAGATTCTTTTCTGTAGGCGCCTGTTTGTTAGCTATTGTGTTTATCCTAGTGTTGTTACTGACGGAAGAAATGGGACAGACGCAGATGACTCCTTTAGACTTGACTTTAAGACACTGGGGGAACGTAAAGAGTAGAGCAAATAATATGTCTGTTCTTGTTAAAAAGGATAAATGGAACACTCTGGCCTCAGCCAATTGGCTGGCCTTTCAGGTTGGCTGGCCTCCCAGGGGATCTTTCTCTCTACCCCTTATACAGGCAGTCAAGAAGAAAGTCTTCGATACCGGATCCCGTGCATGCCAAGACCAGAGTCCTTATATTCTTGTTTGGGAAAGCTTAGTCACAGAACCCCCCTCTTGGGTTCAGCCCCTCTTGCCCCACCCATCTTCAGAGGTTTCTGCACTCCGCAAAGACCCGAAAGAACCTAAGAAAGTTCTGCCTTCACCCCCCAATGCAGATCTCCCCTCCTCGATTCTCCCCCTCCATACCCTCCTACCGCTCCCCCCAACCTGCCGCCCCCCTGGTCCCTATTCCTTCCCCTCCTCTCTCTCCTGTTCCTCCTGTCCCTCCCATTCCCATCATTCCCCCACCTCCTCCGACCCCTCAGGCCAGCGGAGGGCAGAACGTTGGCCCAGCCGGAGGGACAAGGAGCTGCCGGGCCCCCTCACCAGGGGCCACTGTGACACTTCCCCTTTGAGCCCTCGGCACCCCCTCTGAGGATGGCCAGCAACTCCTACAGTATTGGCCTTTTTCTTCCTCAGACCTATACAACTGGAAGGCCCCAAATCCCCCTTTTTCAGAAAATCCCAGAGGATTGATCAATCTGATTGAATCTTTACTTTTCACCCATCAGCCCACTGGGATGACTGCAACCAGTTGTTACAGGTCCTGTTTATCATGGAAGAAAAAGACCGGATCCTCCTAGAGGCCCAGAAGAATGTACCAGGGGCCAATGGGCGACCCACTCAGAACCCAGCCATTATCGAGGAGGGGTTCCCCCTAACCAGACCTGATTGGGACTTCAACACCCCGGAAGGTAAGGAGCACCTGAAAGTCTTCTGCCAGGCTCTGATGGCAGGTCTCAGGGGAGCAGCAAGGCACCCCACCAATTTGGCTAAGGTAAGGGGAGTCCTTCAAGGACCCGATGAATCCCCCTCAGCATTTTTAGAAAGGCTCATAGAGGCTTTTTGGCAGCATACTCCGTATGATCCAGTCAGTGAGGAACATAAAGCCACAATTTTTGTAGCTTTTATAGATCAATCTAGTAGAGACATCAGGAGGAAATTGCAGAGGCTAGAAGGACTGCAGGACAAAACCCTGCGAGATTTAGTAGAGGTGGCAGAGAAAGTGTATCATAATAGAGAGACTGAAGAAGAAAAAGAAGGTAGGAAGCTGCGAGAGACTGAGGAAAGAGAGCTGAGGAAAGAAAGATGGCAAGAACACAACCTCCATAAAATCCTCACCACTGTTGTGAGAGAGACCAGAGAACCTAAACCAGGGCCAGGCGGCAGGAGACAGCAGCTAGATAAAGATCAGTGTGCGTACTGTAAAGAGAAAGGACATTGAGCCAGAGAATGCCCAAACAAGAGAAAGAAACCTCAGCAGTGGGAAAAATCTGTTGCCCACCCTAAAATTCTGACCATGCACGAAGACAGTGATTAGGGGGGACGGGGTTTGGAGCCCCTCCCCAAACCTAGGGTAACCCTAACTGTGGAGGGGAAACCCACTCAATTCTTAGTAGACACCGGGGCACAGCACTCAGTACTGCAACAAGCTGACGGACGGCTCTCAAATCAGAAATCATGGGTCCAGGGAGCCACGGGGAATAAATTGTACTCTTGGACCACCGCGCGGACAGTAGACCTGGGAACAGGATTAGTGTCTCACTCTTTCCTCGTGATCCCAGATTGCCCATATCCTTTATTGGGAAGAGACTTGCTCACAAAAATGAAAGCCCAGATCCATTTCCTGCCAGAGGGGCCACAGCTTAAAAGGCCCTCAGAGGACCCCATCCAGATATTGACTGTGATGTTAGAAGATGAATATAGACTCTTTGAATTCGAAAAAGAGAACCCAGGCTCGGGAGATCTCAGCCTATGGCTAAGAAAGTTCCCTCAGGCATGGGCAGAGACGGCAGGAATTGGGAAGGCTAAACATAGGCTGCCCATCTATGTCAAACTAAAACCACAAGCCACCCCCGTAGCCGTTGGCCAGTACCCTATGCCGAGAGAAGCCAGAGAGGGAATCCAGCCCCACATCACCTGATTCCTCCAGTTGGGGATATTGCGCAGATGTCAATCTGCCTGGAACACCCCCCTTCTTCCTGTCAGGAAGCCAGGCACAAATGAATACTGTCCAGTCCAAGACCTGTGAGAAGTTAACAAGCAGGTAATGGACATTCATCCCACGGTTCCTAATCCTTATAATCTTTTAAGTTCCTTGCCACCTCTCCGAGGCTGGTATACCATTTTAGATTTAAAAGACGCCTTCTTCTGCCTCCAACTTGCGCCAAAGAGTCAAGAGCTTTTCGCCTTTGAATGGAGAGACCCAGATGGAGGAGTGACAGGGCAACTCACATGGACCTGGGTCCCACAAGGATTCAAAAATTCCCCCACCCTCTTCGATGAAGCTCTCAACCAAGACCTGGCACTATATCGAGAAGCTAACCCCCAGGTAACCTTGTTGCAATATGTTGATGATCTTCTGCTTGCAACCGAAATGAGAGAAGATTGCCTGAAAGGGACAGAGAAACTTCTGGCAGAATTAGGAACTCTAGGATATCGGGCATCAGCCAAGAAAGCACAAATCTGCAAACGTCAGGTAAGCTACCGGGCTATGTGTTAAGAGAAGGGAAGAGGTGGCTGTCAGACGCAAGGAAAGAAACTGTTCTCCATATCCCACCGCCTGAGACTCCTAAGCAAGTCAGAGAATTCCTGGGGACTGCAGGATTTTGCAGGCTATGGATCCCCGGGTTCGCAGAGATGGCAGCCCCCCTTTACCCTCTCACCAAAGCTAGATTGTTCTCTTGGGGAGAGGAAGAACTGAAGGCATTTGATGCCATTAAGCTGGCATTGATGTCCGCCCCAGCTCTGGGACTCCCGGATGTGACAAAACCCTTCCACCTGTTCGTGGCAGAGAACAGGGGGATAGCCAAAGGGGTGCTGACTCAGAAGCTCAGACCATGGAAATGGCCCGTAGCATACCTGTCTAAAAAACTAGATCCAGTAGTCGCCGGCTGGCCTGCATGCTTGAAAATAATCGCGGCAGCAGCAGTACTAGTCAAAGATGCGGACAAATTGACCCTAGGGCAAAATCTAACCGTGACTGCTCCACACGCGCTAGAAAGCATAATCCGGCAGCCCCTGCATCGGTGGCTTACAAATGCTCGGATAACTCACTACCAAGCCCTGTTGCTCAACTCTGACCCGGTGACATTCTCTCCGTCGACCAGTCTCAATCCAGCCACTTTGCTGCCAGACCCCAATCTTGAATCCCCAGTGCATGACTGTCAGCAAGTATTAGCCGAAGCCCATGGGTGGCATAAAGACTTGACTGACCTGCCTTTACCAGACGCTGAAGCCACCTGGCTCACAGATGGAAGCAGCTACCTAGACCAAGGAAAGCGTAAGGCAGGAGGGGCTGTAGTAGATGGAGAAAAAATAGTGTGGGCTCAGCCCCTCCCCGAGGAAACCTCGGCACAGAAAGCTGAGCTCATTGCTCTTACGAGAGCACTAGAACTGGGGTCCAGAAAGAAAATTAACATCTGTACAGATAGTAGGCAAGCCTTTGCAATGGCACATGTGCATGGAGCCATTTACCAACAAAGAGGACTCCTCACCTCCGAAGGAAGAGAAATAAAAAACAAGCCGGAAATCACGGCACTCTTAGAAGCTCTGCACAAACCAGTCAAAGTAAGTATAATTCATTGCCCCGCTCACCAACCCGGGAAGTCCTACATCGCCGTAGGCAATAATATGGCTGATCAAGCAGCCCGAGAAGCGGCCACAAAGACTGTAGAAATCTTCCTCTCTGAAACCCAGCCTGAGCCAAGCCTGCCACCCTATCAATATAGCCCAGCAGATTTAGAACTAATCTCCAAAGACCGTACTCACTATTTTGATGAACAGAAGAGAGCCTGGTGCACCCAAGATAGAAAAATCGTCCTGCCCCAAGCAACTGCCAAAGCTATAATCAAACAGATGCACCAGTGAACACACTTAGGAGCGCACAAACTTACTCAGACTGTTTTAAACTCTGGGTGGTATGTGCCGAACCTGCAGCAGATAGCTGAATCCGTAGTTAAGCTGTGCGTTCCTTGTCAAGAAACAAACTCACCTGGGAAGAAGAAATGGACTAGAAAACGGGCAAGGGGGAACCGGCCTGGACAGTTTTGGGAAATAGACTTTACTGAAATTAAACCAGGGAAGTATAAATTTAAGTATCTCCTAGTGTTTGTAGATACCTTTTCAGGATGGGTCGAAGCCTTTCCAACAAGGCAGGCAACAGCTGCAGTGGTAATAAAGAAAATATTAGAAGAATTATTTCCTCAGTTCAGGATACCTAAGGTAATAGGATCTGACAACGGACCCGCTTTCATCTCCCGGGTAAGTCAGGGAGTTGCTAAGTATTTGTGGACCGATTGCAAATTACATTGCATGTACAGACCCCAGAGTTCAGGACAAGTAGAAAGGATGAATCGAACCCTAAAAGAGACCTTAACTAAATTGACCATAGAGACTGGCTCAGACTGGGTGGTGCTCCTTCCCGTGGCCTTGTTCCGAGCTCAGAACACCCCTAGTCATCTCAATCTAACCCCCTTTGAAATTTTGTATGGCTCCCCCGCCCCGCTTACTTGCCTGCATGACCCCCTCCCTGTTACCCAGACTGACAACCGCGATTTATATAATAGGTTGAAAGCTCTCCAGGCAGTCCAAAGAGAAGTGTGGACCCAACTAAAAGCAGTCTAAGAGCCCGGCACTCCAGAAGCAGCTCACCCATTCCAAGTTGGAGACTTTGTGTTTGTAAGGCGGCACCGAGCACAGACCCTCGAGCCACGGTGGAAAAGACCCTACTTAGTGTTGCTGACCACCCCAACAGCAGTCAAAGTCGACGGGATTGCCACCTGGATTCACGCATCTCATGTGAAACCCGTTATCTCAGCCGAGACAGCCAACAACCATCTCGCGTGGAGTGCCCAGTCTACTAAAAATCCTCTCCGGCTTAAAATCACCAGAAGACCCCTAAAGTGACCAGGTGCACGTCCGGAGACACCAGCGCCGTTCAGCTGACCCACACACCGTTCCCAAAAACTCTATTCCAAGATGACCACGTCAGCTGGACAAAGACAATTCACAAAAGCTAAGACTGCACCGCTCATATTATATATATTGTGCCTTTCCCCTACTGCACTCAGCGACCCTAACCCCCATGTCCCCTATCGGCTCACCTGGGAAATAGAGAACTGGGAAACTAATGAAATATACAACTGCACTTCCCACATGACCCCCTTAGGCACATGGTTCCCTAACCTGTACTTTAACCTAGATAGAGTAGCAGACTTAGAAAAGAGAAGCGGAAAGGGCAGGAGTCAGCATTCAGGCCTCCCTCTTCCCTGCGCCCCTCAGTTCTGCCTGGTTGGAATGGAAGGGGGAGACTGGCGAGAAAAGCAGCGCAGAGTCTCTGTGAGTCAAAATGGGTTTTATGCGTGCCCAGGGTTTCGAACAGGTCCAGCGAAGCAGCAGTGTGGAGGGGCCGAGTCCCAATACTGTGCACGCTGGAGTTGTGTTACCACCAATGACGGGGAGTGGAAGTGGCAAGTAACTCCCCAGCTCATCACTCTCTCATTTGTTAAACCATGCACCAGAACTAGGTACATCCCAGACTGTAATCTGCTCAGGCTCCAGTTCACAGAACAAGGGAAAAAAGACACCCGATGGCAGACAGGGTTAACCTGGGGCCTATATCTTTATCAGACCCCTCCTTTTGGCACCCTTATCTGAGTCAAATTAAAAGTTGAGCCAATAGTCGAGACAGCCTTAGGTCCCAATAAATTATTGAAACCCGAAGCACCCAAAACCCCTAGACAGCCCCTCAAAGTGACACAGCCCCCTAAGTCCCTTCCCCAGAGCCTGAGCCCAGCTTGGACACCAGCCCCCACTGTGGAAAGCCAGCCATCCCGGCTTCTTAGTCTAATCAGAGGCGCTTTACAAGTTGTCAACAATTCCCGTCCCGAGCTAACTCGCTCCTGCTGGTTATGCTATGATGTTGCTCCCCCTTACTACGAAGGTATAGCGTTTGCTAATGCTCTCAACCAGTCTTCTGACCCCTCCCAGTGTAGATGGCAGCAGAAAGGACCAAGACTCACTTTATCCTCTGTAAGTGGGCAAGGAACCTGCATTGGGAAAGTTCCTAAAACTTACACCTCCCTCTGCAACAAGACAGAAGTAATAAGCACCACCCCAACTTATTATATTTCCCCATCTAACGGGTGGTGGGCCTGCCAAACCAGAGTCACTCCATGCGTTCATTCCCAGAAGTTAAGCAAAACGTCTGACTTTTGTGTTCTAGTACAATTAATACCCCGCCTTATTTACCATCCTTATGATGAAGTCCTGTCCCAACTAAGCTAGTCTTTGCCCCGAGTCAAACGAGAACTCTTGAGTCTGACTATGTCCCTCTTACTAGGCCTCAGCCTAGGAGCAGCAGAGGCAGCCACAGGAGCATCCTCACTAGTTCTCCAGAACCAGCATTACGACAGTCTCAGAGAAGCCATAGATGCAGACTTAGAAGAAATAGAGAAATCCATATCCACCCTGCAAGACTCTTTAACTTCTTTATCAGAAGTAGTCCTACAAAATAGAAGAGGGTTAGACATGTTATTCCTCCAACAAGGCGGACTGTGCGCTGCCCTTAAAGAAGAATGTTGCTTCTATGTAGATCATTCAGGAGTAGTAAAAGACTCCATGGCCAAAGTTAGAGAAGGGTTAGCTAGAAGGAAAAGAGAAAGAGAACAAAACCAAGGGTGGTTTGAGTCCTGGTTCAACTCCTCACCATGGTTCACTACCCTCATCTCTACTCTAGTAGGGCCACTAATAATCTTAATATTAATTCTAACTTTTGGCCCCTGCATCCTAAACCGCCTAGTTACCTTTATCAAAGAACGCATTAGCACCGTGCAAATCATGGTGATGAGACAGAACTATCAGAGTGTTGACCAAACAGATGACCCCTAGTTTCATGATTGAAATAGGTACAAGAAGAAGAGGGGAATGTAAGAATAGAAATAGGTTAGCATAAGAGTAGCCATCTTAAGGGCCTAGAAGCCATTTTCTGAGTGTGTGTGACTTAAAAAGAAAAACAGGAACTGGGTAAGGCTTTGAAAAACAAGTTAATCAATCATGAGCACCAGAATCAGGCAGCGGTGACCCCTGGTCAGCTAGCCTTGGTCAGTAAATCCTACATACCAAGCTTATCGTGTGGAACCGCCCTGACAATTGAGGAGTGGTCTTATCTTGCTCCTGCCTAACCCAAGGATGTATGTCTTGCAAGAATAATGTATAGCTGTGGGAAATTACTATGAGTTAAGCGCTTTGAAAATGCTATATAAACCCTTGACTTTGAGTGCTCGGGGTCCTTGTTGAAACCCGCTGTGTCGGGCAGACACTTGGACCCCAGCTAGCTGGAATAATAAACCTCTTGCTTGTTGCATCGATCTGCCGTGGCCTTCATCTCCTCACTGGGGGGAAGCACAGACCGGAATAAGGCCATTGGGTCTTAACAGTTCATCCTTGAGTCTCAACGAAGTCATATGGGGAAAGGCGTTTCCTTGCAGTAAGCTATTTTTGGAATTTAAGTTGGGGGAATTTCTTTGACCATTGCTTTTTCCAGGATCACAGGTCTCAGATAAACGTCAATATTATCAGTTACAAACAATGACATCTCATTTAAATCTTGTGGTTCTGGTACATTTTTAAAAAATTTTAGTAGTAACTTTAAGCACATTTGTTTGTAATCTAAAATAATGATAGTTTTTCATAGAAATGTATGTTGGATGCCATGAAAATTGTTACCCAGGGAAAGCTGAATCCCAATTTTTCTAAATATCTCAGAGGCAGTGTCATTTGATGATGAGCTGAAGGATACTGCCTGGACCACAGGATTGTTAATTTAAAACAAAACTGATTAGCATCCTTTTAAATAAGTGGATTTCTCTGATGGACTTTTTTGCCACAAAAATTCTCTGCAGACTCAAGAACAGTGATTCAGTTTTTAAAGTTTTTATAAAATGTACCTACAAAATAATGGTAGATATTAACTTAAATGTAATATATTCTTAGTTATTTTGCTATATGGTTGCAGTCTCATGAAATTTTTATAAGTTTTTATTTGCCTTTCTCCAAAAAGGAGTTGAGTCTGGAATATGTACAATATTTTATCTTTTTATGATGTTTACCTTTTCTTAATAATGTATTTAATAAAAAATATGCATTACATAGTGCACCTCTTGTTTGAGTTTGAAAATAAATCATGCATGATTTTAAAAATACTACTAATAAATAAGGATGAGAGAAAATACACCTGGGAAATGTTTACCAAAGTGTAAGTCCAGGAAAAGGAAATCCCGGGGCAAAATACCTCTAAAAACCAAAATCAGTCAAAGGGAGAAATAAAGTTTAAAACCTGTTCATTGCTCACAAACTGCAGTCCCAGGCCATCTTTCTTCTTCTGCTCTGGAAGAAACCAGCAAGCAGGCAAGTCACTCCCCTCCCCTTACCTCTCAGGTTTATACACGGGCGCCTCGTTGCCCAGATAATTACCCATTGATATGGAGATGAACTTCTCTCCAGCCCTGAGGATATATGCAAATCCACTAAAGCCAGGAGAGATATTCTGGAAATGTTACAATTTTACCCACAGGCCACTCCTCCAGAAATACTGCTTTACAATCTACTCTTTCCCCTTCTTCCGCAATGGTCCCTGGGTGAGAAAACTGGAGCATTGAGACCAGACTAATTACATAACAAAAGCAACAGCAATAAACTTATGATAATCCTCAAGCCAGAGGATTTAACTAGGTTCAAAGACCCATACAGATTAAGTCCATAGCTCACCCATTCCATAGGCAGTACCAGGGTTGAGAGCAATCATCATGCAGCAGCTGCAGCCAGGGGGCACATCCAGGCCACAAGGACTGTAGGAGAAAATAACCTTAAGGGCTATAAGATACTGTTTCAACGACACCAGCATAGGCAAATCTTCTCCATCAGGTAGGATACATGCAAGAGAGTGGTCCTGTGAAAGAACAGTGGCAGGAATGGGATCTCGTCCTGGTCTAGAATAGCAGACTTTCACACACACACACACCCCTGCAGGAGATACAGATGGGTCAATATATAGGGCTATAGGAGGTACATGCACTGGCCATAAAGATAAAACAAAACTTTCCCAGAAGATGTTCTTACCTACTGGACGTTTTGGGTACACTACCATGACCTTTGAGGGCCATTCAGCTGTTACTCCAGGAATACACACAAAGCCAGCTTCCAGGACTTTCCCCTAACGTGCCAGAAGGGCCAGCTATCACTGGTCCATGAATCAAAATGTCCAGGGCCAGGGCCATTCAACAGTGTCTCCAGGGCTTAATTCAGTTGGGGCTGGCAGCAGGATGTTGCTCTGCTGGCCATATCCTGGCTTCAATAGGTTTTCTTTGGTTTGCACATACAACTCTTTAGGAGAGGCAGCAAGGTGTGTGAGCATATCCACAAGGCTCAAAGCTCCTTTATGTGGCTCCTAAAATGCCGCAGCACCATCCATAGGCGAACTGACCAACCCTGTAGACTATTGGTGTCCAACTTCAGGCCAGATTTCAACAAACCACTGTAGCTCTCTATCATGCCTGTCGCAGTAGGATTATATGGTACATGAAATTTCCACTTTATTTTATTATTTATTTTATGCTGCACCCATTCTTGTAACGCATGTCCAGTAAAGTGGGTGCCTTCATCACTTTCAATCATCTGCGGCCAGCCATAGGCTACAAAGAGAGGCTCCAGACCCTTCTTGGTTGTTTGCTGATCCGCACAACGTGCAGAAAAAGCAACCAATAATCCAGTAACCATGTCCACACATATCATGGCATACCGATATCCTTCTGATATGCACAGAGGCCCAATATAGTCCATTTGCCACCTGACAAGGGGTATTGGCCCCTTACCATCTTCCCATGTTGCTGTGGGACTCAGTTTAAGTCCCTCTTAGAGCACACAAGGCACTTCTTCCAGGCTTTGCTGACTTCTTCAAAGGTCAGTGGCAAGCCCCACCAACGGGCTACAGCCCACATTGTTTTTTGCTCCACGTGCAACAAACGCTAGTGCAGCCATTGGGCTACCTCAGAGGCAGGCTTTCCTTCTAGCCAGCCCACCTGGGCCAATGTGTCTGCTTCATCATTCCCTGAGGATGCCAAAGGCAAATAGCCAATCACATGATATATAGTAACAGTCTTAGTCTGACCAGAGGCCCACAGGCCTTCCCACAACTCTTGCCCCCAAAGGGGCCTGGTAACCAACCATCCAGTTGGCATGATACCATGTCGGTAGCAACAGGGTCAAGCCCCAATAGACAGCCCAGCTGTCAGTACAGAAGACTATGGGGTAGGCTCCTGGGTGATCACAAGCCATACTACCTGCAACTCAGCCCATTAACTGCTCTTCCCCCTCTCCATCCTCCATCCATATTGTCTCAGTCTTAGGATGGAAAGCCACAACCCTCCACTTCGGGGGCTGCCCACAACTGGAGCCATCTGTGTACCAAGCATCTTCAGGTATAGGGGCTTTTCCCTCCTGATAAGGAGTCACATCTATGAAGGGCTGAAAAGCAAGTTCTTCCTGCTTTCCACTGGTATAAGTCACTGGCCCCAGTAAGCATTGGAGTTCTCCACTTAAGGAGCTAGTAGAGAGGGTGCTACCCTGCTGTAAAAATATGTGTCCCATTTGACCATTGTAGGTGTCTGTGTCACACCACTCCATGGCCTTTGGGTCCAGTCTCGCACCCACCCTGCGATGGGACAGGTGGTTATTACCTTGGTTGGAGCTGTTCCAGCAATGGGCTCCATAGCCAGCAAGGCGTGATACACAGCAGCCAGTTGCTTCTCTATCAAGGTGTACCAGACCTCTGCTCCTTTCCATAGTTGTGACCAGAATCCAACAGGTTGGCGTGTCCATTCAAGCTGCTGCCAAAGACCCCATCCACAACCATCTTCAGTTACATGAACATCTAGTTCACAGAGCCTTGATGAGTCCATTACATTCAAGGCCTGTATGGCCTTGACTGCCCACTTGGCAGCAGTAAAAGCAGCTGCACATGTCTCATCCCAGTCCCACCTGATGCCCTTTCATACCAACCGGTATAAGGGCTTCAGAATTTGTGCCAAGTGTGGGATAAACAGTCTCCAGTAGCCCAAAAGACCCAAAAACTCTTGTAATACTGCCACAGTGGTAGGGGTGGAGAAAGCCTGGACCTTGTCTATAACTGCTTCAGGAACAACTTTAGTTTTAACCAACCAGACAACCCCCAAGAATTTCACAGACAAACTGGGTCCATGAACCTTGGTGCTGTTCATCCTTTCTCCTGTAGATGTTGCAACAGTCTAGGAACTGCCCCTTCTAAATCTGAAAGAGAATCGATGTGAGCATGGTATCATCAGTGTAGTGATACAACCACACCGTTTGCAGTTTTCTCTATGTGGCCAAGTCCTGGGCTACAAGTCCGTGACAGATGATGGAACTGTGGACATATCCCTGTGGAAGGACAGTGAATGTCCACTGCCAGCCTTCCCACGTGAAGACAAACTGTTCCTGGCTTTCCTGTGCTATGTCAATAGAGAAGAAAGCATTAGCAAGATCTACTACATAATGATATGTTCCCAGTTCGTGGCTGAGTGTGTCCAGAATGTCTGCTATAGAGGGGACAGAAGCATGCAAAGGGAATGTGACTTTACTCAATTCCCTGCAGTCCACAGTCATACACCAGGAGCCATCTGGCTTTTTCACTGGCCACACTGGAGGAAATGTATTATGAGTGGGCTTTATGATGCCCACCCTCTCCAACTCCTGTAGAGTCTCTCCAATAATTCCTTGTGCCCCCCAGGCAACTTATACTGCTTAATATTTGTCACCCGCTGAGGTACAGGCAGAGCTACAGATGGGTGCTTAGCATGTCTCCTCATAACTGCCTTTACCACATTTACCCTCAGTCTGAACTCACATGCAGTGGTCTGTAACCACAGGCCCTGCAAGATATCTAACCCCAAAATATATTCAGGGATATCCTCCTTTCTGGGTAAATGCCCTATCCCCAGTGACATCTGGGCTCTCTTCACTCTAACTGCCTTACCCCATAGCCATCTATCACAGCAGGGTCTCAGGAAAACTCAGGGTTGCTATGAATCAAGAAACACTCAGCTCCTGTGTCCACCAGCACCAGGACACATTGTATGTTCACAGGGGACCAAGGAATTGCTAAATCTACATGTGGCCTCTGGTCCCCAAGATGTTCCCCAAGGTGGGGATTTGACCCCGCCCCTCAGTCAAATCGCGATGCCCAATCGTCCCCACGTGGGGATGAGGGCTCGGGCGAATCCTGAGTACTCTCCCATGAAGTTTTTCAGGGACACAGACTGGGCAGGAGGCCTTGACTCTGGTTTCCGTCCTGAACCTCAGTGGCTGAGAACTGCTACTCTGGCTTTAATTGGTGCCACAGTTCTAACAATATTCTATTGGGCTGCCCATGGAGTTTTTCTTTCACTTCCCCGGCCTTTATCAAATCAACCCACATCTGGATCCTTGAGACCTTCTCGGGGCCTTTTGCACCTCTCCTTTCAGTCATGGCCTGTACTTCCCTCCATGCCCTTATTGTTTCAACCTCCCCCAGATCTGCTAAAGTAGCCTCACTTATGGGTTGCCCTTTGCGGGGGTCAAGAGTAGTCACTAGGAACCCAAAGAGAGATGTGTATGCAGCACCAGGTTTCTCATTCCTATAGTGAACCATCAGTTTCCTGGGGGTCCACATTATAGATGATGCTTTTCATACCCAATTCCCACAGTGCCTGTTGGAGCTCTGCATACATTTTCCAACTACTGGAAAAATATGGTAAATCACCCTAATTAGGCCAAACTATCCTGATGGCAGCTGTCAGCCATTCCTGGAGTGTCTGATTCCCTGAAGCGTTAGCAACCGCTGAAGGAGGGAAGGGTGAGTCATCAGGAAAGCCATTCTACTCATTTCCATACCAGACACAACAATGTTTTCCACCCCCATATCCAAGATGTAAAAGCCCTGTAGGCAGAGATTCCAGTGGCCTCTTCCTATACCAGATGCTCATGTCCACCAGCTCATCCTGCGTATAGAGGCGGAGCATGGAGTGCTCCACAACCTGGGAAGGGAACTACCCCTCCCCTGAACAGCCCGCAGTTGTTTCACTTTTACTTTCTTAATTACAGCTGGGCAGGCCTTTAAAACAGGAAAAGATGGTACTTCTGGTGGTGCCCTGGGTAGCAGATCTGCCAATGGCCCCGCTCCTCCTCTTCTCCCTCGGGCTTCTCCACCAAGGGCTCCCCCTCCACCCGTCTCAGGGGCTGAAGGCACTACTCTTTCCTCCCCCTCCCCCACGGCCTCCTGCAATATGGCTTTTCCTGCTCTCTCCTTGCTCACCGCTGCTAAAGAATCTTCGAGGAGCATGATTTGCCTTTTCAGTAACTGTCTCTCTTCTTTAACAGCATCCCATAGGTTATCACCCAGCTCCTCCAAGCAATGCTGAAGTGTGTCTCTCTCCTGCCTAAGTCCCTCGATAATCATCTCTTTCTCCTGTATAACATTTTCCACTATCTCCATTAACAGAGACCCTACAATGCCAGCCACTACATGGCCCCCTAAGGTCTCCAAGCAGTCTTCCAACTCACGGAGGGCTAATTCTGCAGCTTCCGGTGTTTCCACCCTTCCCCAGTTCTGGGGAAGGCCCACCCTTCTAAGAGGTACTTTACCCTAGACCAATTCCCCACTAAGGGTTCTCAAGTTGGAAGCCCCACCACAGCTGGGGGGATAATAACAGATGAAGCGGCACCCCTGCCACTGCATCCACTAGGGCGTCCCCACCATCCACAGGAGCAGCCCTCCCAAAGGTCACGCCCATTATAACAGATTTCAAGTTCAGAAGCTCCCTGCTGACTGCCACCAGATGCAGGTCCGGGGAGAGAAAATCCCGGGGCAAAGTACCTTTAAAAACCGAAATCTGTTCAAAGGGAGAAATAAAGTTTAAAACCCGTTTACTGCTTACAAACTGCAGTCCAGGGCAGTCTTTCTCTGCTCCTGAAGAAGCAAGCAAGCAAGCAAGCCAGCCCCTCCTTTAAACTCTCAGATTCAGACACACCCTCAGTTGCCCAGGTAATTATCCACTGATACGGAGATGAACTTCTCTCCACCTGTGAGGATATGCAAATGCACTAAAGTCAGGTGAGATATTCTGGAAATGTTACAATTTTACCCACAGCCAGCGACTCCAAAGTGGAGTTCCTCTATGAAGACCCTAGTGTAGGATCTCTTCCCCATTCCCACCCCTACTTTGGCTCTCCCTCTCTCCTGCCCTATGGAGAAAATGAGGTGACACTGCAAGAAAGGAGTCAGCTAGGATCCAGTGACAAAACAAGGTTTACAAGAAAAACACAGGGGACAGGCAATACACCTATATCAACTGCAAACATAAAAGTCTCACTATTACAATGAAACATTTGCTTCCCTCTTACTCAGACTTTATACTACCAAAGTTCAAAGATAACACCACTAGTCATGCCCAAACACATGACTCACCAGCCAATTCTGGACTGCAAATGTAAGCTGACCTTGCCAGTATCACTAGTACTGAAAAATCCCATTAGTCACTCTTCAAAGGGCTCTTTCCCTTTAAGATAAAATTAGAGAAAAAAGGGCATTTTCTTTACTAGTAGTTGCCTAAGATCTTAATGCAAACATATTTCCATGCTGTCACTAACAAGAAAAAGTGAAAAAGTATCCAGTTTAAAAAAAAAAACCTAGGGGCAGGCATGATGAGAGTTTTATTAGGTATCTGCTCCAGTAAGCTGATTCAAACTTAATATAAATGATCTTTCTCAAAATCCCTAATATAATCCACAAAAAGGGTAAATTATGCTTCTGTAAAGGTAAAATCAAAGCTGTTCTCCACTTACTTCCAACTGACAAAATGAACCTCATAAAAGACAAAACCTTCCCTTTCTCAGAAAAGAAAAGTGTGAATAATACGTAAGCAGGCAATGGGTTTTTAAGTCACAAATGAACTGCAAAATAAATATGTCCTAACTTCATAACTTGTGATTTGGAAAATTACAATTTATTTCTCAAGTTCAACAAATAATTTCTTCAGAGAACTTATTCTAATGCAATGCATCAGTATTATGCAACCCAAAGAAGTAAATACATATTATATCAACAAAGTACTTCACAAAAAACACTTAGACAATATGCTTTTGTACTTAAAGATGAGTCAAATTCCCATCAGTAAAGATCTGCCCGATATATACATAGGAAGCACAGGGGCACTTTGAAATCAAAACAGACACAAAACTAAAACTTCACATACTATGTGAAAACAATTGGCTCTCCACTTAGTAGACAGGGGTGAGGCAGAGAATTAGATTATCTTACCAAACATAAAATCAGTTCCAAATCAATTCAAGATTAGATTCTAAATGTTTTATTATTTTTAAAGTAATAGATTTCAGAATGCAGGATATTTTTGCCATTTGGGGCATGTAAGTTCTTAAGCAAGATGATGTAATATGCAAAAGCCAGAAAGTTAAAAATTTCTGTAGAATAGGGTATATATGCACCATAAGAAAAAGTTAAGCAACAGAGAAAAGACAGAAAGTATATTTCCATATGTATCACAAAGTTACTAAGATAAAGGGCTCATAAGAACAACCCAAAAGAAAGATGGAAAAACAGGGAATTCTGAGCCAAAGATACAGACATGTAAAAAGATAGTGAGACTTACCAGTACTGAAGGAAATTAATGATGATATACCAATTTTAGGGTACCAAGTTGATAAAAATAATACTTAGTATTCACAAGGGACACAGAGCACAAATTATCTTTTTAGTGCAATTATTAATATCTAATAAAACGTAAGTACACTTCCTTGCTCAAGCAACTCATTTATATTCTACAGGAAAAACTCCCACACCAAACGAATCTGTAAAGAAGGGGTAGAAGTAGTTCTTTGTAACAGAACATTGGAGAAAATATTAGCCATTATCAATCATCAGAGAAATGGCTCCTCCGTACTGATACTATGGCTTATACAGCCGTGATTCCAACAATTCTCACTAGATGCCACATGAAATCCAGACTCAATCTGGCACCGAACCCCAACACAACTAACCACAATCTAAATTCTCTGCCCTAACTCCCAGTCTTCCTCGTCCTCAAATGATCTGTTCCAACTCAACCGCTCTGCTTGCCAACGCCAAATTGGGCTTATACTTCAAGCATTCCATCTCCCTGACTTCATCAGCAATGCCTATCAAAGTGCTACCTAACCTCATCAAATAGGCTTCAAAGATTTTCGCCTAAGAAAATAAAGTGCATGATGCAATCATTCTCAGCATATTGTTTAACCACAGAAAAAAAATGAAACAATCCACTTTTTCATTATTTCCAAAGTAAGTGGAAAATATCAGAACTCTTGGTCTGTAATCTTTCAGCAAGGCACAATCCCAGTTTTTTTAATGAAATAGTTTTTATACACAGCATACACCTCATTTGTATAAAAAACACTTTTCTTGGAGAATAAAATTACAGATTTCTTTCTTCATGTGTTTCTTCCCAAATATTTTACACAAGCAATTAAGACCTTTAAAATCATGTCCCAAAATGAATGGTTCCCACAGATGGAGTCTTGGAAAAAAAAAAAATCCAAGAGTGGCTTTCATGTTTTTCTTCTCTTCCCTTAAAAATATACATTTTGCAGAGGAAATTGAGTATTTGCAAAAATACATTCAGGTTTTTTTAACCCATCAATGAAAGGTTTCCCTTTTGCCTGAAACTGAAAACATAGAAATACAAAAAACACCCGGTGCTGATGGTATGATCTAATTCTTATGCTAAATTCTTCAAATGCATTAAACCCTTGAACAAAAATTCATTGTTAAGGTAGACACTTTGAATCTCACTTATTCTAGCTTTCCCTTGACAACCCCTAGGCTGAGAGTTTCCAAATGGGGTGCATCTCTCTAGGGCCTCATACCACTACCGCACTCTTTATTCCAAAGAAAATGTTTTCAAAGTGTAAAATACGTATTTTTTTTATATCAAAGCCCTGCATTTCACACAAATGGAAAAAACCAGTCTCATGTCTACTGAACAGTCTTACTATATGAGCACTCAAATATCTTTTACTCTTTTTTAATGCTAGTTTTACCCACTAATGAAACACATCCCATTTACTTTTAAACATTTTTCTCCCACTATAATGAAATTTTTCAAACTTACAGAAAGTGGAAAGAATTATACCGTAACAGTCGTGCATCCACTGCTTAGATTCTACAATCAAGTTTGACACCTTTGCTTTGTCACAAATCTATCCATCTATCCATCCTCTATGCACCCACTATTCCATCACATTTTGTAATGCATTTCACAGGAAGTTACAAACATCAGTACACTTTCCCATCACTTCAGCATGCATATCATTAACCACAGACCAACATTTGAAACACTTTTTATTCAGACATGTTTTCTTCCTTTAGCAAGACCATAACAGGAGTTAAAACTTTATGCAGAAAGTAAGTCCCCTGGCCCCTGATAGGAGTCCCTCTCCACTGGGAGTGCACACTGTCTGTGGAGAAGACCAAAACGGACTATAGGTCTTAGAGATCCAGAATTAACCACGCACATTGTGGGGCTGCTCCCCAGAGGTTACCTCATCCCTGGCCTCCCACCCCACTGCACAGAGCTGCTAGCCAACAATCAGACCTTTGGACCCCAACCAAGGCACGGCATATTAAGGAACCAGATGGGCCTCATGTTGCTCATAGCTAGCTTAAATCATTCCCGTGGTAAGTGCATTATTTCTGATATTATAAGTACCTGTGCATTTCTTATCTTCTCAAATACCTTACTGCCTTCTAAAATGCAGGAACCCTTTGGTAGGGTATGTAGTAAGAACAAAGCACTGTTTTCATTTAAACACACGGTATAAGACCTAAAATTAAGGCCCAATATGATAACTGCCTTGACATTAGGAAAACCAGGAGGGTCTCAAATGGCCTAGCAGGTTCCCCACCCCACTCACATCTGGTGGACGGGGTCCCTACCCAGACAATGCTCCTAAAGCAGAACGAGGCACCATTCCCAAGGAGTGGAATTCAGTTCCCTGCCACCCCATGGAACTATACAAAGAAACCAATCCTATCCTCTTGTGGAAACCAGGGATCACTCCACCCTCTTAATACCACACAGCCTGGCCTCACAGCCCATGCCTGTTCACTCTATTCCCGAATGGAACCCCTGATGAGCACGCAGCACTCTCCTCCCCTGGAAGATGCATAATATACAATTTCAAGTAATAAATTGCTGTCGAGCTCTGTCCAGTGTCAGGTGTCATGTGTTTGGACATCCCCAGAACCAGAAACCCCCCTCACCGAATGGAAGGAAGAGGAAACCATAAAGCAAAATACTCATTTTTAATGATGTATACATGATAACTGAAGAAAACAGGTGACCATTAAAATTGCCACAAAATAGTAAAAATTTTTAAACTTGCAAAATAGAAAATCAGTAGGACATAATGATAAATAAATACAGAATTTTGGCCTTTACAAAAACAAAATATATATGTCTCGTATCTGAAACTCAACATGGCCAAACACAGCACCCTAGAGTCCCCGCAAACTTGCTCCTCCCTTGGCCCTCCCTCCTGGAGACAGATACCTCCATCTACACAACTAGCCGGGCCAACAGAGGGAGGCCAGGGCCTGTGTTTCCTGGTCACTGCTGTAGTCCCAACACCTAGAATGGGGCTTAGCACAGACTACACACTTAATAAACGTTTGTGGAATAAATGAATGAGTAGAATAATGGTTTCCTTTGAAAGGTAAGTTCACTTTTTATGCAACCCCATGCATTTGTATGTGTTGGCTAAACTCATTGCAGAGTTAAGAGTTGATCTTTCTCATTAACAGTCAAAAAAGAAATGAGATAGAAGTAGATTTGTTTAAATAAGTAATTCTGCACTGTTGCTGAATTCATTAATGCTTACATTAATATTAATAATTAATATATTCACCTTTTAATGAATACAGAGAAGAAAGAATTACTTGGAAGTGTTAGAAACAGGTTGCTTTAAACATTCCAGAAGACTGGAAGCAACAAGTCTCATGTCTCTCTCCCCTTTCGTTGTTTGAGATTCTCCACAATCCAACAGAGAACATCAAGATCTAATCATAGAGAAATGAATGGCAAGAGACAGGAGACAGAACTAAAGGCAGGCAGAGAGAGAAGCAGAATGACCTAGTCCAGGCATTCATTCTGCACCATGTTGCTGATTTAGGTGGTTGAGCTAACAAATGTGAGGTCACAGGTATCTCACTCCTATAATACGCCTTTCACTTTTTAACAGAAGCCAAGTTTATTCTATGATTATGTGGTCTGGCAAAGAGGATTTCCTCCATCTGTGTTCACAGCAGTCAAAGCGGGGAAACTTCTCAAGGCATGTGGCTATTTTGCCTTAAAGAACAGGAGAATTCATGCATTTCCCTTGGCCCCACCAGGAGCCAAAAAGATGTCTGCCATCAGCGTTACACAACAGAGAAGTGAAAGTCATATCCCCTTCCTCAACAAGCTTATATTTGAGGAGGCAAAACCACAGCAAGGCAGTCTGACACACATTTAAGAAAACAGGAACCCGAGAACGCGGGGCACCACAGCCAGGAAGCCTGGGGCAAACAGCAGGTGACTCCCACGACGGGAATCCATGCAGAGCACATGGAGCGCAGAATGCACCCGGGCCAAGAGCCAGGAAGAAGCAAGACCAGATGTGGATGCCTTGTTGAGCAAGCTGAGCCTTTGAAAGTTAGCCTAAAGGCTATGGGATCACTACATGCAATACACCCACATATGTCTTCTTTTTTCAATGCCAGTTTTAATCCCGTAAGACACAGAACCTCCACTCATACACACACACATGACTAACCATTCTACATGGTTGCGGGTAAAACTACAACATTTCCACAATCTGTCATCTGGCCTTAGTGCATCTCCATATTAACAGTTGTTTCCAAGGAGTGGAAGAAGTAGTTCATCTCCACATCAATAGCAAAATTACAAGGGGAAGGGAGGGCATATCAGGACGGAGAGTTTAGGTGGGGTACCTTTTTACAGCTGACTTGCGAGACACACGGGCCAAGCAAAAGTAGACGACTGCTTGTACACAATACACAAGGTTTCTCCCACATTAATTCTCCCTTTGACTGATTTCGGTTTCAAAGGTATTTTCCCTGGACTACACAGGTGTAGTCCCCCTAACCCCCCACCCCGGAGTTACATCTGACGGTAGTTGGTAGAACCTCTGAACCCAAAATCTGTCTTCATGGGTGTGACACTTGGGCAGGCTGCCCTTAGAGATGGTGGGGAGATACCCAGAACCACCTCTGTGGATGGTGGGAAGGCCCCAGTGGCTGCAGTGGTGAATGGTGCAGCTTCACCAGGGAGCCCCGTATCTGTGGGGCTTCCAACTGGGGAGCCCCTAGTAGGGAATTGGTCTCAGAATTGGGGAAGGGTGGTATAATTAACCCTCCAGGAAATAGAAGACCTCTTAGAGGCCCTGAGTGGCCCTGTAACAGCCGGGATTATGGGATGTCTGTTACTCAAAATAGTGGAAAGGGTTATCGAGGAGAGAGACACACCGGCATTGCCTGGAAGAGCTGAGAGGTGACCTATGGGATGCTCTTAAGAAAGAGAGCATTATTGAGAAGACTGGTCATGCTCCTGGAAGATACATTAGCAGTGAGGGAGGGGGCAGCAGAGAATCCGTGTTGCAGGAGGCCATGGGGGAGGAGGAGGAAGGAGTGGTGCCTTCAGCCAGGGAGACGGTTGAAGAGATGTTGAGAGAGGATGAGGGGGTGGGGCTGAGGCCAATCTGTTGCCAAGGCCACAGTCCACAGCACAACCTCTCCCATATTAAAGGCCCACCAGGTTGTAATTAAGAAAATAAAAATGCAACAACATGGGCTCCTCAGGGGGAAGAGCTGGCCCTCCCCAGGTTGTAAAGCACTCCAGGCTCTGCCCCCATACCCAGGATGAGCTGGTGGACATGAGAATGCAGTTTCAGCAGAAGCTGTCAGAACATCTGCCTACATGGCTTTTGCATCTCTGGGATATGGGGGTGAAAATCATTGTTATATCAGGTTCTGAAATGTGTAGACTGGCTTCCCTGATGACTCACCCTTCCCTCTGGCAGTGGTTGCAAAGTGCCCATCAACTCAGGGAATCAGGTGCTTCTGGACTGGCTGGCAGCAGCCATCAGGGCACTTTGGCCTAATCAAGGGGATTTACCATGCTTACCTACTACCTGGAAAATGTATGGAAAACTACAGCAGGTGTTACAGGAGATAGGCATGAAAAATATCATCTATAATATGGGCCCCCAGAGCTCCAATGAGTAGTTCATCACCACAGGAATGAGAAATCTGGTGCTCCATACAGCTCCCACACCTCTCTTGGGGTCCCTAGTGAATACTCTTGCCCCCTACATAGGGCAACACATGAGTGAGGCTACTCGTACTTTAGCAGATGTGGGGGAGGTTGAAACAATAAGGGGCATGGAAGGAAGTGTACACTACAACTGCAAGGAGAGGTGCAAAAGGGCCCCATGAAAGTCATGAGGACCCAGATATGGGTTGATTTGATAAACTCTGGGGTAGTGAAAAGAAACTTGATGGGCAGCCCAATAGGATCTTGTTAGAACTGTGGCACCATTTCAAGCCAGAGCAACAGTTCCAGCTGTTGAGGTCCAATACAGAGAAGCCAGACTCAAAGCCTCATGTCTGGCCTATGTCCCTGCAAAACTTCCTGGGCAACAATACTCAGGATCCACCTGGGACCTCACCCCCACAGGAGGTTGAATGGGCATCACAGTTTGACTGGGGGAAGGAAGAGAGTCAAGGCCCCACCTTGGAGGACACGTGTGGATGAGAGTTCCTGTGGCCAGGATTCCCACCTGGCTCTGGCTGACTAGCTCACTACACACCTGTGGGCAATACATGGCTGTTGACTCTATAAAAAGAGCTCCACCCAGGTATTTTCCACTGTCAGTGAGGACAGGAAGAAAAATGGCAGGTCTCAGCTCTGCGGGCAGCCGTTTGCATTTCCAGGCTCTGGGATATGAGTTCCCTGTGTGATCCTGAATCTTCTCCACAGGCAGTTTGCGAGTTCTTTATCCTCCAGGACGGCAAGTCAGTGGGGGCGGGGGGACGCTGTGAAATAGCAGGGCCTGGAGGCCTCTCTCTGCTTCCCATCTTTGCAAGGAGGAACAGACTCAGAACAGTGCAAAACAGTATCCGGACAGTGTCAAATTAAGCTTAAATTTGGAATGACCTCAAGTCTTTTTTGGAAAATTTCCTAGTGAAACTCATTTTACTTTGGGTTATTCAGAAACATCTAAATATGAAAAAGCTTAGAAGCCACACCCTGTATGCTTCACTACAATGATAAAATTCTTTGTGTATGCAAAATGCAACAGAAATGTTAAATAATGAAGTCACCTCAGAGAAAATAAAATGTACGTTTGAAAAAAAAAAAAAAAAGAGCTCCACCCAGTGCTCTGAGCGCAACATGGTGGCAGGGCTGCAAGGCTGCAGGGGAGCAGAGCAGAGCAGAGCAGAGCAGAGGCTGGAGTGGTGGCAGCACCGAGGACAGAGGGCCAGAGGATGGCTGTGTGGGATGACTGTGCAGAGTCCCAGAGGATGGCTCTGTGGGACGACTGTGCAGAGAGGTCCAGAGGACGGCTGTGCAGACAGAGGGGCCCAGAAGCAGAGACTACCTTGCTGCATGCAGACTCGCTCTGAGTGAATGGGATTCTAGTGACTGACCTGCCACCTGGAAATAAAGTTAGGTATAACCCTTTCACCCCAAAGAATGTTTTGCTGTCAATTTTTTGGTCACACTGAATCTATAGCAAACTTGCCCGGGGCTGAAACCCATTGGCAAGACAACTGGCATAGTTGGCAGGATTCACTGTTGACCAAGGGAAGACAGGTTGCCCTTATGGAAGGGGTACTTTAGCAGGCTGCCCCTGTGAATGGGGAAACAGTGGATCAAGTGGATCATCCCCCAGTGGGCATGTGGTCTGAGGTGGCTTGCCTCCTAGAGGACTGGTCCCCACCCCAGGAGTGGAGGCAAGAGAAGGTGACACCTGAGGCAGTAGGAGTGGCCCTTAGAAGAATAAGTAGATCCTTTGAGAAGCAGAGTGCCCATGAGGCAGCGGGGACTGTGGGTTGGCTGCTTCTCACAGTCTTAAAAAGGTGTACAGAGGAGACCCAAGGAATGGCAGCACGAGAACATGAGATGCAAACTTCAGTAGATTCCCTGAGGAGGGAAGTGGCATTGTTGCTAGAGGCGGCACGAGAATGCAAGCTGCAGAGTGCTGTGGATTCCCTGAGACCAGAGATGGTACTGATGCGGGAGGAGGTGGCACAAGAACATGAGCTGTAAACCTCTGTGGATTCCCTGAATGGAGATGGCCTGGATGCGGGAGGAGGCAGCACGAGAGCGCTGGCAGCAAGGAGCCATTGGAGACAAGACAACAGCGCTGCCAGGTGCTCTGAAGGAGGAAGAGGTCATCAAGGAAAAGGACAAACTCCTGAGGGAAGCACAGGTGGAGGTGGCACGAGAACATCAGCTGCAAAGCATTGAGCTGAAGGTAAGAAAGCTTCTGAAGACTGAGGTAGCATTGCTGCGAGGCACAGTAGAAACTGTAAAGATTGTAGCAGAGGAGGCACTCGGGGGAGGGGAGAGAAAGGTTCAGCCCCAGAAATGGAGGAGCTGAAGCAGGATGAAGGGGTGGTGCCGGAGGCACTGGCGCCTCCTGTATTGAAAGCACGCCCAGTGGTCGTAAAAAAAATAAAAACCCAGCAGCTGAAAGTTCCCCAAGGAGAGGAGCAGCCCCCTCCCCAGGTCATGGAGCACTCTATGGTCCACCCCTGTACTCAGGCTGAGCTGGTGGATTTGGACTCCCGGTTTAGACAGAAGCCCTCGGAGTCGGTATCAGCTTGGCTCCTGCATCTGTGGGACTTAGGGGTGGATGGAATTGTTCTGGTGGGATCAGAGACGGGAAAGCTCTCTTCCCTGACAGTGCAGCCCACTTTGAGGCAGCAAGTACAAAATGCAAGGTGACACGTACAGTAGCCTAAGCAACGAGAACCCGGAAAGAAATAAGACCTGTTACTCACAGGAGGAATTTGAGGGGCCTCATGAGGGTTACGAGGACCCAGTTGTGGGTTGCTTGGATATGGGCAGGAGTAGATGGAAGGAAATTAGACGGAAAGCTAAATAGGATCTTACTGGAGCTATGGCAACAGCTGAAACCAGAGCAGCAGTTCCAGCCACTAAGACCAAAGAGGCAGAGGTCAGAGACAGAGCCACGAGTCCGGCCTTTGCGTCTGCAAGACTTTTTGCTGGAGAGGCTCGAGAACATTCGAGCTTCCTTGCACAGGGACCATTGCAGAGGACTAAGGGCACAGAGATTGAGAGGAGAGAATCCTGGAGGGGTGGAGTGTGGATCAAATGAGAGTTCCTGTGGCCAGGATTCTCACCTGGCTGTGGTTGACTAGCTCACTACATGGCTGTTGACTCTATAAAAAGAGCTCCACCCAGTGCTTTGGGTACAACACAGTGGCAGGTCTGTAAGGCTGCAGGAGAGCAGAACAGAGGCTGTAGTGGTGGCAACGCCAAGGACAGGGGCCCAGAGGATGGCTCTGCAGGATGACTGTGCAGACAGGCCCAGAGGATGGCTGTGTGGGACGGCTGTGCAGAGAGGCCCAGATGATAGCTGTGCAGACAGAGGGGCCCAGAAGCAGAGACTGGCTTGCTGCATGCAGACTCACTCTGAGTGAATGGGATTCTAGTGACTGACCTGCCACCTGGAAATAAAGTTGGGTATAACCCTTTCACCCCAAAGAACATTTTGCTATCAATTTCTTTGGTCACACTGAATCCATAGCGAACTTGCCCAGGGGTGAAACCCATTGGCAAGAGAACACGGTAGAATAGCAATGCATTGGTTGCCTGTGACTGTACAATACGCCGTTGTTGCTGGTGGACAAGGAAGCTGAATGTTCTCTGATTTGTGGCAACCCTGGGCATTTTCCCGGGACCCCTGCTGTGATAGATGGCTATGGGGGTAAGGCAATTAGAATAAAGAAAGCCCAAATCCCATTGGGGATAGGGCACTTACTCACAAAGGAGTATACTCTACATTTCTCCCATCCCTGATTATATTTTGGGGATAGATAACTGGCAGGGCCTGTGGTTAGACATCACTCAAGTTGAGTTCAGACTGAGGGTACCTGTGGTAAAGGCAGTTCTAAGGGGACATGCTAAGCACCCACATGTAGCTCTGCCTGTACCTCAGCAAATGACAAACACTAAGCAGTATAAATTGCCTGAGTGACACAAGGAAATGGGGGAAGCTCTACAGGAGTTAGAGAAGGTGGGCGTCATAAATCCCACTCATAGTCCTTTTATTTCCCCAGTGTGGCCTGTGAAAAAGCCAGACGGCTCCTGGTGTATGAACGTGGATTACAGAGAATTGAATAAAGTCACACCCCCTTTGCATGTTGATGTCCCCTCTATAGCAGCCCTTTGGACACCCTCAGTCATGAAATAGAGACATATCATTATGTTGCACAACTTGTTAATGCTTTCTTCTCTATTGACATAGCACAGGAAAGTCAGGACCAGTCTGCCTTCACATGGGAAGGCCGGCAGTGAACATTCACTGTCCTTCCACAGGGATACGTCCACAGTCCCACCATCTGTCACAGACTTGTAGCCCAGGACTTGGACACATGGAAGAAACCGCAAATGGTGCAGCTGTATCACTACACTGATGATATCATGCTCACGTTTGATTCTCTTCAGATCCAGAAGGTACAGCACTTAGACTGCTGCAACATCTACAGGAGAAAGGATGGGCTGTGAACAGCACCAAGGTTCAGGGACCTGGTTTGTCTGTCAACTCCATGGGAGTTATCAGGTCGGGTAAAACTAAATTTATCACAGAAGCAGTCATAGACAAGGTCCAGGCTATCCCTACCCCTACCACTGTGGCAGTAGTACGAGAGTTTTTGAGTCTTTTGGGCAACTGGAGAGTGTTTATCCTGCACTTGGCACAAATTCTGAAGCTTTTATATGAGTTGGTGTGATAGAGTATTTGGTGAGACTGTGAGGAAACATGTGCAGCTGCCTTTACTGCTGATAAGCAGGCAGTCAAGGCCACGCAGGCCTTGAGTGTAGTGTAATGGACTCATCAAGGCCCTGTGAGCTAGACATTCATGCAACAGAAGATGGTTATGGATGGGATCTTTGGCAGTGGCTTGAACGGACATGCTAACCTACTGGATTCTGGTCACAACTATGGAAAGGAGCAGAGGTCTGGTACACCTTGACAGAGAAGCAACTGGCTGCTGTGTACCATGCCTTGCTGGCTACAGAGCCAATTGCCAAAACAGCTCTGACCGAAGTAATAACCACCTATCCCATCATGGGTTGGGTGCGAGACTGGACCCAAAGGCCATAGATGTCTGCACTGGCCAAATAGAGTACATATTTAGAGCAGCATAGTGCCCTCTCTACTAGCCCCTTAAGGGAGAACTCCAATGCTTATTGGAGCCAGTGACCTATACCAGTGGAAAAGTATAAAGAACTTGCTTTGAGCCATTGGTAGCTGAGACTCCTTATCAGGATGGAAAAGCCCCTATACCTGAAGATGCTTGGTATACAGATGGTTGCAGTCGTGGGCAGCCCCTGAAGTGAAGGGCTGTGGCTTTCCATCTCAAGACTGAGACATTATGGATGGAGGACGGAGAGGGGAAGAGCAGCCTATGGGCTGAGTTCTGGATAGTATGGCTCATGATCACCCAGGAGCGCTCCCCTATAGTTGTCTGCATTGACAGCTGGGCTATCTATTGGGGCTTGACCCTGTGGCTACTGACATGGTATCATGCCAACTGGATGGTTGGTCACCAGGACCTTTGGTGGCAAGAGTTTTGGCAAGACCTATGGGCCTATGGTCAGACTAAAACTGTTACTGTATATCACATGACTGGCCCTTTGCCTTTGGCATCCCCAGGAAATGATGAAGCAGGCACACTGGCCCAGGCATGTTGGCTAGAAGGAAAACCTGCTTCTGATGTAGCTCAATGGTTACACCAGTGTTTGTTGCATGTGGGGCAAAAGACAGGTGTGGGCTGTAGGCCATTGGTAAGGCTTGCTGTCGACCTTTGAAGAAGCCAGCAGAGCCCGCAAGGAGTACCTCATGTGCTCTAAGATGGCCTTACACTGAGGCCTGAAGCAACACAGTACCATAGTTAAAGGGGCCAATACCCCTTGTCAAGTGGCAGAAAGGCTATATTGGGCGTCTGCCCATATCAGAAGGACATCAATATGCCATAACTTGTGTGGACACAACTACTGGGCTGTTGGTTGCTTTTCCTACACACCATGCAGTTCAGCAAATGACCAAAAGGGGCCAAGAGGGTCTCTTTGCAGCCTGTAGTCTACCACAGGTGATTGAGAGCAATCAAGGTTCCCACTTTACTGGACATGCGTTACAAGAATGGGTGCAGCAATTAGGAATAAAGTGGAAGTTTCATGTACTGTATCACCCTACCAGGGCAGGCATGATAAAGAGGTACAACGGTTTGTTGAAATCTAGCCTGAAGTCAGACTCCAATAGTCTATAGGGCTGGTCAGTTCGTTTATGGGAAGTGCTATGGCATTTGAATGAGAAGCCCTGAAAAGGAGCCTTGAGCCCTGTAGATATGCCAACACACATTGCTACCTCTCCTACACAACTGTACGTGCAAACCAAAGAGGAGTTATTGAAGCCAGGATATGGCCAGCAGAGCAACATCCTGCTGCCAGCCCCAACTGCGTTAAACCCTGGAGACTCTGTTGAGTGGATGTGGTCCTGGACATTTTGACACATGGACAAGCAATGGCTGGCCCTTCTGGTGCCTTTGGGGAAAGGCCTAGAAGCTGGCCTTGGGTGTTCCTGGAGTAACAGCACAGTGGCACCGAAAGATCATTGTAGTATACCCAAAACATCTGGGAAGTAAGAGCATCTCACAAGGAAGTTTTGTTTTGTCTTTTTTGTGCCGTGCATGTGCCTCCCATAGCCCTATACATTGACCCACCCATAACTCCCAGAGGGAAGGGGGTGAAAGTCTGGTATACTAGAGCAGGACAAGATCCCATTCCTGTGGATGTCCTGTCACAGGACCACTCTCTTGCATGCATCCTACCTGATGGACAAGATTTGCCTATCCCGGTGTCATTAAAATATGTGTCTTATCACCCTTAAGTTTATTTTCTTCTACAGATCCTGTGGTCTGGATGTGCCCCCTGGCTACAGCTGCCTTTGATTGCTCTGAACTGCCTACCCATTCAGCTACTGACTGCCTGTAGAATAGGACAGCTATGGACTTAATTTGCATAGGACTTTGAACTTAACTGAATCCTCTGGCTTGAGGATTATCGTGCTGTTGTTACTATATGTTATTAGTCTGGTTACAGTGCTCCAGTCTTCTCACACAAGGGCTTTTGCAGAAGGTGGGGAGCTAGTAGATTGTGAGGTGAGATTTCTGGAGGGGTGGGCTGTGGGTTAAATTGCAACATTTCCAGAATCTCTCACTTGGCCTTAGTTCATCTCCATAACAGTAGGTGTTTCCAAGGGGTGAAGAAAAGTAGTCATCTCCATATCAGCAGGTAATTACAAGGGGGAGGCAGGGCATATCTGGATGGGAGAGGTTGAGTGGGGTCCCTTTTTGCAACTGGGTCACAAGAGACATGGGCGAGCAGAAGTGGACGACTGCTTGTAAGAAATATAAATGAGTTTCTCCCATTTTATTTCTCCCACTTTATTTCTCCCTTTGACTGACTTCGGTTTCAAAGGTATTTAGCCCCAGGCTGGGAAGGTGTATTCCCCCCCAGAGTTATAATGATACACGCATCTGTAGTTTTAAGGAAACCACATTTATTAGATAGCTGGAAGGAATGACCAGACTTTTATTTCACAGTTCCCACTGGTCTGAAAAGTGGAGTCCCAGTTTTAATTAGCTCTAAAAACTGCCATGTAGTCCAAACCTCACTAAAATCGAAGGAAGCCATTTGCCACTTCATACAAAGTATTGCTCATGTCACTGGTAAATATAAAGTGTTTCAAGAACACAGTGCTGCAAAAAATATAAAACCAGAGTAAGTACAGATGAGGGTATGGTGAATGGTTATGATATATACCTGAAGGAAATATTTTCAAGTGGAAGGAGGAACACTAGAGTTTGGAGACATAACTCCCTCTTACCAACCACAGAAATGTATGTAAGTTTTTATTAAAATAAGTGACAGCTATACGTGATGCAGTAGCCTGGACTGGATCCTGGAACAGAAAGAGGACATGAATGGAGAAACTGGTGAAAACCAAATCAAGTCTGGAATTAAATAACATACCACAATTTTGACGAATGCACTGTGCTACAATAAGATTTTAGCAAGGGGTACCAGGTGAGGGGCATAAGGGAACTCTGTGTTGCTGTGACTTTTCTGTAAACCTAAAAGGATTCCAAAAGAAAGTACATTCTTTAAATGCAGTAAATAAACACTGGACCGAAGGCTGTTCAAGAAAAGAGAAAGTGATCAAGCACTTCAACTGCTGCTGAAGGATCCAGTAAGGTAAGTGTCCACTGGCCTTATGTTAATTAAGATGCTGAAATCCTACAGGTGCTGGGAGAAAGGAGAGGAAGGGAAGGAAAAACAGGAACTGGGGTGGAGAGCCTGAAAGGCCTACAAACTCCTGTTACCCTGACAATCCCTCCTCTTGTGCCAGACTCCAGGCATCAACTCTCAAGTTACCAACTGCCACATCCAACCTCAGGAGTATTCTGGAAGGTTCTAGAATGAACCAGAAGATCCTGACAGCTTTTCCTGAACTTAGGAATGCATCCTAAACTACTATCCTAATGCGTCCTATACTACATATAGTATTGTATTGCATGATGTTTACTAAAGTGAAAGCAGGGAATAGAAAGTCTATCATGCACTGTTGTCTGAAATCCTGTAACAAAGCACATATTCTGAACACAGAGGGTGTCTGTACATATAATATGGAGTATTTTCAGAGCCATCAGAAATATGCTCTATCTTTCAGAGAAATTGGGAAATGAATGATAAGTCGCAAGGAGGGTACATAAGACCTCAGGATGGGACAATGGCAAGCAATGGAAGGAATGGGGCCAGAATACCCCCAGGGATCACACAACCGCACAGTGGCAGTGTGCACAGCACATACTCATGGAGAAGCAAATGGGAGGGGGGATATCAGATGACAGCTGGAGACAGAAAACACAAAGACAGCAGCTGGTGAGAGCTAGCCCCTCCAGCTTGCCCCAAGAGGAGTAGGCAAGGAAATATGAGCCCCCTGCAAGAGGGAAGATCAGCAGGTCCCCACTGTCACTGCCTCTCCCAATATGACTAGCAGTGCAAGTCAGGGCTGGAGGCAGATGTGTCATGTTGGAAAAGCTCTCCTAGATTCTGAGATAGCAGTTCATTCAAGGAGGCACAGGTACTCAGAATGCAAAAGATACAAAGTGTCTCTCTGTGGATCTGATCTCCCTGTAAAGAAATGCACCATCAGGATTCAGCTTCTCTCATGACCCCAGAATGTGTGTCACCAGTCCTTTCGATCAGTAGCAGGAGCGCAAGACAACTTCCTCTGTCAATCACCTTTGCCAGTTACAGCAAAACGGAAAAGCATCCTTAGTTCCTGACAGGGCTGTAGACAGGGTGCTCAGAGCTGAAGTGTTCCAGTTCCCAACCCCCACACCCTCTACCTGTCATCTCCACATGCTCCCTCAGTTTCATGTCAATCTGTTTTGAAGCTTCAGAATGACTCCCCACCAACCTCTTTTATGTTGTAAGAACAAATGTTGTTCCCTCCCCTCTCCTTCTAGTCATTCTAAGACTGAATGTTTATTTTGAACTGTAAAAAAATTGATATATATCTTTATTTAATCCAGACTTCACAGATTAAGAAAATCAATTAAGTCAACAACTACACACAGTACAATTGGTAAACAGTAGCTTAAAAAGTTTAAAATGTGTAACTGGACTTCATAAGTCTATTTATGTAGAAACATCACTACCTCAATAACCTGGTGGGCACATAACATTGTAGATGTCTCCAGTCACTTACTCTTGAGTTCAACTTTTAATAAAACACAAGGAAGTATGAATACAAAGAACTTATTTCCACAAAACTTTTTCACCAAAATGATTATTATGGCTTAATGGGACTGGCCTGTTTGCAGGTTTGTGGGCCACAGACTAACGCACCACTCGATATCACATCTCTAAACAATAAAATGTCAAACTCAGAAATAAGGTCATTGCCTATGGAAAAGCCTATTGCTATGTTTTCATGGGCAACCGTTTGTTTTTATTTTAAAAGAAAATCTTTGATGAACAAAAAGAACAACTAATTTCAATTTTTGTCACTTTTGGACACCAAAAATTCTAATTTGAATGATCCAAACATGCCTCCAGATCTATACAGAAGTGACAGTGGGCCCCGTGCCCATGAAGACAGTCATCTGGAAATGGACCAGACACCAAGTAGAAGACCTAGCTGGCAGCACAGAGACTCTGCCCATGCTCATATGTGCCACAGTGGTGCTCATTACCCCAGGGGCACAATTCCCAGATGTTATCCCTTATCATGTATGCTATGCATTTCACTGAGAAATCTCATGGGCTCACGGAAGTCAATGGAGCACAACTAACACAAAGTAGCTATCACAAGTTGATGAAAATGCTTCAAACCAAATAATGAGTGTTTTTGTTTGTAAACTCACAGGACAATTGATGAAGAATTCAAAATCATCAGAAATATAAATGTTTATAAAATCCATTAAAACATACAACAACATTAAGAGAAATTCCCAACAAACAGCCTCAGTGACAATACTTCACAGCAATAAAAGAATGCCAGCATACCACCCACACCTTCTTGACATTTTAATTTTCAAGATGTTTTTACTTTTGTTGTCTCAACCTTCCATCACAACCTTGGAGAAGGAAAATGCACATGAGATCCCCATTCCATTGATGTAGAGTGGGGAACGAGGAGGTTAACTGGATTGACTGCCAGACCAGACACCCTGATTCCAAGGTCCTGGTCTGAATGCCTCTAAACAGTACTGCCCTGCACAGGTGGTCTCCCGTTTCAAAGATCCTACTACTCAAGTTGTTTACTTCTCTTCAATGTCCCCGTCCTTACAATGTCCTGGCAGGTGAGGAATAAAACTCTCCTAAGATTAAGGGTCATTACTTTGATCTAAAGATACAGAGAAACTCACAGGTGATCTACTGAGCCACCCTCAACCAGACCAATGCAGAGCTGCCTCTGCACACCACAGTCTCACTGTGTGAACAGGTAGAGCACAGGGAATGAACGCTCACCACCACTGAGAAGTAACAGTGGTAAGAAGACAGTGTCATTCATTACTCTCCTATTGCTTGCAATTTTTTTTATATAAACTACACCCCAACTAGTATAGTTACTGTCAATACAGAAAGATTTTAGAGAACTGTTGACTACATCACCTGTGCTTTACTTTCATCCCCATGACTAATTTATATTATCAGTGAGATTTTGTGCCTCTTTATCCCATTAACAACCAGTCACTTCTCAGTGTCCATGAGTCTATTGCTGTTTTGTTCATTTTGTCTTCTTTTTACGTTCCACAAATAAGTGAAATCACATAGTATTTGTCCACCTGGCTTATTTTACTGAGCATAATACCCCTAAAGTACATCCATGTTGTTGCAAATGGCAGGAATTCTTTCTTTTTAATGGCCCAATAATAATATTCCACTGTGTATATGTACCAAATCTTCTTTATCCATACATCTATTGATGGACACTTCGGTTGCTTCCATATCTTGCCTGTTGTAAATAATGCAGTGATAAATAAAGGGGTGCATATACTTTTTTGAATGTGGGATTTTGTCTTCTTTGGGCAAATTCCCAGAAGTGGAGTTTCTGGATCAAATGGTATTTCTATTTTTAGTTTTTTGAGGACTACTTTCCATAGCAGCTGCACCAATTTACATTCCCACCAACAGTGTAGGAGGGTTCCCTTTTCTCCAGATCCTCTCGAACACTTGTTATTTTTTTGTCTTTTGAATGGTGGCCATCCTAACTGGCATGAGGTGATGTCTCATCATGGTTTTCACTTGCATTTCCCTGATGATTAGCAATGTGGAGCATCTTTTCATGTGCCTGTTAGCCATCAGTATTTCTTCTTTGGAGAAGTGTCTGTTTCAGATCCTCCACCCATTTTTTATTCAGATTATTTGGGTTTTTGATGTTGAGTCATATGAGTTCTTTACATATTTTGGTATGTTGACTCCTTATCAGATATATCAATTACAAACATATTTCTCACATATGGCAGGTTGCCTTTTGTTCTGTTGATGGTGTCCTTTGCTGTACAGAAGCATTTCAGTTTGATGTAGTCTCACTTATTCATTTTTTGTTTACCTTGCCCAGGGAGATGTGTCCAGAAAAAAATTGCTCATGCTTATGTTCAGAATTTTGCCTATGTTTTCTTTTATGAGTTTTATGGTTTCATGTATTATGTTTAGGTCTTTAATCCACTTCAAGATTACTTTTATGTATGGAGTTAGGCAGTAATCCAGTTTCATTTTCTTGTATATAACTGTCTGATTTCCCCAACACCAGTTATTGAAGAGGCTGTCTTTCCCCCATTGTATACTCATGACTCCTTTATCATATATTAATTGACCATATATGCTTGGGTTTATATCTGGGCTCTCTATTCTGTTTCATTGTTCTATGGGTCTGTTCCTGTGCCAGCACCATACTGTTTTGATTACTGTTAAGTTTGCAGTAGATCTTGAAGTCAAATTGCATGACATCCCCAGCTTTGTTCTTCTTTCTATTGCTTACAATTTTTAAAAAATATGTATTATTTTTAATAACCTACTTTTTGAAAGAACAAAGAAGACAATATAGGAAGGCCTCTCTATGTCCACAGTGAATAACCTATAATCTAGCAACAGGAGATGGCAAATTGCAACCACCAGAAACTGTGGACTGCCTGTCTCTACCACAGGCTCATCTCAGAAAGCAAAGACTTTGAAGTCAGTCTTGGGCTCCTTGTCCTTCTTGGCCATGTACTAGTATTGCCCAGCTAAAATTTCCCCTTGTGTGAAATGAAGGTAACACCTAATTTGTTGGTTTATAAATTCATATGTTACAGTCCTAGAAGAATGCACAGAACTTTGAAGATAGTCAATTAAAACTTTATTATCATCATGTTTTCATCATTACTTTTTCCAGTATATATTTCTGGGAACTTCTAGGTTCCATGACCCATGTGCACAGGAAGAACCACAGGCCTCCCAGTATCCCCGCTCAGGCCACAGTGCTCATCTCCTGCCATCACTGTGTGAGCAGCTTTCTAAGGAACCAGACACACACAACTTGTCCATAGCTATGATCCTGTTGTCTGAGCTGCTCTGAACCAGTGACCCAGCACAGCTTTGTCGTCTTGGAAGACAAGGTGGTGGCAAATGTCACACAAGCATCTTTTATAGACCTGAAAAATACACAACTGACTGTAGTATAAACTTATCCTAACAGGAACCCTGTACTTCCTGCCACAGAGGGCATACCTCACACTTGCCTTTCAAAATGGATTGAAATCTACACTAAATGTCAGCTCTGGAAATCTCCTGCCAATGAATGCAGAGCACAGAACCACAGAGGCAGACAGCCAAACTCTCCCGTATCTCAAATCTACTCTGAGCCACACTGCCATCCTAACTAGGCTTGACAATTTTACATGCACTTCTGACTAGCAAATGAGAATCTTAAGCTGAAGTGACTCGTTTCATTTAATGTGAAGATCTGACCTGCATATCAGCTGTCAAAAACCAGTGCCGAGGTCGGAGGGGGTGAGGCAATCAGAGCTTGTCTGAGGGTCCCAGTAAGCCGCGTGAATGCCTGTGATCACTCTGCACCTGCTGGGGGCATGGTAGGCCTGCCCTCCACTGCCCTTTCCCTGCCATATATAGCAGCACTGGGCACCTGGCACAGACACCCTCAGCACTCGTGGCCACCTGTAAATCTGCTCAGAGCAAAAGCATGGCATGTCTCAGCTAATCGAAGAGATCCCCAGACACTGTAGGCCTGTGAAAGAAGTAACAACCGGGCCTGGCCCAACCGAGAAATCTCAGCTGCCTAGACTACTCAATGCGAGGCCCCCTCTGGCATCCACTGTGGTCTAAAGGCTCTCCATGGTGTCTCTTAGAAATAATAATAAACAGCACAGCAAGTTAATTCACAGTAAAAAGGCAACAAACCAAACAGGTCTGTTTCTCCTAACATTATCCGTGGTAGGCAAAAATTTGCACTATCCATGTAGATCTTGAAATAGGTACTATGAGAAATACCAGTGTTAAAACACATTCACCATGAAGAGTAAATCAAAAGCAAAGATATTATATTTCCAACTGAAAAGTACAAAAAAAAAATTTAAGTTAATCCAGTATTCCACTATTTATAGTTACCATAAAGAGTAATTCAAGAGCAAGTATATTACGTTTACCATCTGAAAAGTACAAAAAAAAATTTAAGTTAATCCAGTATTCCACTATTTATAGTTACCTCCAGGATTAAAAGACCAAAAGGCCTATTTTCATGCCTACGGACAAGGCTGGCAGCCCCAGTGGACAGCTCTGTGTGCATGTCAGGCTTTACAACTGCTATGCCCAGCCATTGACTAAGTCGGCCTAAATTGGAATTTGTTTACTAGTATATCATTGGAATCTCTTGTTTAACCCTACAAATCACTTGGCTTTGATGACTACTTTCACTGACAAAGAACACAAAAGGTAGTCTTTTCAAGGCCATAGAGCCAGACCACAACTGGAGTAAGCAGGAAAGTGACTGCCTCAGAGACAAAATTTAAAGGGCTGCCAAAACTTCAATAGTCCTGATAAATATTTTACTGTGATAACTGACAAGATCAAAATTAATGTCAAGTATCCATGATACAGAAAATGTTAACATTTTAAACAAAGAGAGCAACACTGCCTGTAAGAGGGGAGTTTAGAGCAGTTGTCTCCAAATGTTCATCATAATCACAGGGCACACTGCTCCCCCACCGGGGTCAGGAAATCAGTGCCCACCCGAGAGCTAAGACCTTAGGTCAGAGACCCAGCCAGTCCCTGGAGCCTGTCTCTTTGCTTCAACCTTCTAAGGGCCACCTCCTCAGTCCCCACCTCCCAAGTCAGAGGACTGGAGTGTCTAATGGAGGAAACAGAGGTGAGAAGGACCCTTTGTGCCCACACACACACACCAGGTACCCATTATAAGAAATAACTATAAAATGCATTATTTGTTTTTTTTTTTCAAAAAATTACTTGGGAGTTAGCAATTCATGTTCCTATTTTATAAAGACTCTCAAGTTCCAACACAAAAGCCTTTGCTGATGTCATTTTTTACAGCATGTGCTGAGTGATCAAGTATGGTCTATTCCTTTAATAACCTCCCATAAATGTTCCCTTCAGCCTAGAGCATCTCATTGGAGGGGGTAGGCAACAGAGTAATTCTCAGGATAGAGAGAACTCCCAGGCTCCCTCTCCTCCTCAGTGCTAGAGGGCTCTCTACAGCATATGCTCTCCAATAAGCAGTCCTGTCACCTGGACCGGACTTTATCCATCCCAGCTGGGAACTCCAAAGTCACACATTCCTGGGTTCCAATCCTACATCTCTCACCTACAGGCTCTGAAAGAGTATGCAAACTTCTTAACCTCATCTCAAAATGGAGACAGCATAACCTACATCAAAGAATCAGCATGAGGACTTAATCAAATAATGGATACAAACCCCTAGACTGCGATATAACTGGCCAGTAAATATCAATGTCTTCCCCTAACAACCTATCGAAAGTCCTATTCATTAAACATACTTCTGCAGGCAGCTCTGTGATGAAAATTCACATGGAAATGAGATACACACACACAAAGGCACATAAGAGCATTTTATAAACACAAAAAAGTTAAAGGATTTAAAGACACCCCGTACCCAATTAATCAACTTCATGGTAAAACGTGCAATAACTTTAATAGTTTCTTCCAACTTAGAAGGAACAGTAGAGCAGAGCTTCTTTGTTTCCTGCACAAATGCAATAATCTGACATGTACCTGCTATTGGTGAACTTAGTGATCTTGTGTTTCGCAAAGGAAACAGCACAGGAGCTTCTAGGAAATAACTCCACTATCTGAAATAATGTCTTGATACTACTTTCAAAATAATGACAACATAATCTATTTTTCACATGGAAGTCAAATGTCTTAACTTTAGGTTTCTAAGAACTTTTACAAATACACCTGTAAGTGGCCCAAAATTTTAGCCAGTTTCATATAAACTAGAGAAAAAAATTATAAACACCTGTAATAAATATAAACTGCAAACTTCACTGATTGATCTATTTAAAATATGAAAATATATCAAAGAAACTCAAGAACAGCTATCTACATACCCTATTTCCTTTCTGTGTTAAGTTTCTAGGTTTCTAGGACTCTCCTCTGAGAAACAAAAATTAATTTACTTCTACTAATGAGTCAATGGGAAATTAACTTATGAAGCATTGATAAGCTTCATGACATTTTTACTGACAAGGAACCATATCATCTTCTAGATGGAAGAAAAACAATCTCTGAGCCATGCCCAGGCTCAAAAAACTCTGACCTGCTGTACACGGAGGTCTGGGCTCAGGGTCACTGCTTTGATCACGCAGCCCTCACCAGCAGGGATCTGAAGGTAAGCCCTGGTCTCTGCTCTTAGGGGCTGTTTTGTTGAAACCTTCCTTATCATGGAAACCAAGTACCTTCAACTAAAGAGAATTCGGTTCTCACTCCTGCTTTCACTAAATGCTGTAAGGACAGAAATCTATCATTGGAAATCAACATTTCTGTTGTTCACATTCTCCATTTTGATGGGTGTTTTTTTCCCCCCATAGCTTTAAAAATCAGGAAAAAGGACAAGGAATGTACCTGAGCTGTGATTCTAAAGCACCTCCAGCAACTGGGTGTGGCTGTGGCTACAGAAAGGCATGATCTCTGGGCAAAATTAGGGTGCTAATTCCTTTTCTACCGGCAGTTTCTTCTTCAGGATCTATTATTAGCCTCAACCTTGCAGGAGTTTGTATTTTAATAAGGGAGGCCACATCTAAATGCTCAGACATATTATTCTCCTCCTTTAAAAAATAAATGCAAAATATTGGACACTAGGAATGCAAAGTCAAATCCTCCTAGTTTAATTTCTACTTTCTCCTACATCACTCAACTAAAAAGCAAAAATGTTTGTGTCACAAGCACTCCTTGTTAAGATTCTTGCTGAGGTTCTAGGGGCTTCCACCAAATGAAGCCCCACCAGGTTCCAGAGAGGTGGCATCAGGGTAAAGAATTTGGAGCTCAAACAGGTGGCACTGGCTCTTCTCTGAACACCTTCTTCCCCAAGCCCAAAGCAGCTATGTTCATCGTCACACCAGCCTCCCTCGCCAGAGTTTGTGTAGTCAAAGTTTTCATGACTAACAATGAAGGAAAACCACTGGGGAGAGATGTTAAAACTTGCTCCCAATCTAGTGCATGAAAGAACATGAGTTACATAAACTGCTTTTACAGGATATCTGTGGCAGACACTGCAGCTGACTGCCACAACATCCATTCCTAAATCCCTTTGTCCGTTGCTGCCTGCAGCAAAGGTGGCTGGAAAGCCATGCCAGGGTCCCTGGCAGCCGGGTGGCCATGAGACCCCCTCTCTGCCCAGTGAGACCTCAGGGTCCAGGAGCAGGGCTAGAGCACAGGAATAGATGTGGGGGTGCCACCTCAACGACTCCCTCTCATCCTCTCTCCTGTCTTGCACATTGTGGGAAATAACAGGCAACATGGGTCCACATGCCCATGCCAGCCACCCGCACAGAGGCTGCCATCCACATCCCAGCCACCAGAACCACTCCACACTGTGCCCTCCTGTCCCACTCCTGGCTCCCCAGCAAGGACTCCACACTTCAGACGCAAGAGCCTCGGCTGAGCCCTGTCTGTGACCCCTTATTCCAGTGTTTCCATCTTCAAGCTTGCTTTCTCCTCCCCCTCAACCAAACCCTACCTCACCAACTCGATGACACTGGCCAAACCCCCCATGGGCAGTGCTTCCTTCATCCACTAACACACACCTGAGCATCTACTCTGTACCAGTTCCTAGAATGCGGTGGAAGGTGAACCAGGACACCTTCCTCTGCATCCAGGGACAGCTCATGTCTCTGTGACATACTGGTAACACCTAGGCTCCCACTGCACCAATCACCGAGAACTTTCCCTTCCTTTATTCTTCACAAGCATTGACAGAGCGCATCCTCTGTCGCAGGCACTTCACGGAAGGACGTTTATCTCCCTCACCTCCATGTGCCATGGCGTCAACGGCAGCCCATCACCTGGGCTTCCTTTATTCTTACTCCCTTACATTTTCCCACTGTTTACTCCTCACAAACCCTCATCCTATTCTTTGACTTCCCACCACGTACTTTTGTTTTCAATTTATTTTCTCTTTATCTGTGTCCAAAGTTATAAATATATAAGTTACGTGTTTTTAATGGTAAACCTTGATATCTTTATACCAAAAACATTATTATTTAGTCTAGCATATGACTAGCCAGATGCTTATTAACACCGCTATTATTTAACATTATTCTGGAAGACCTGGCAAGTGCAACTGAACAGAGAGGTAAATACAGAAAGGATGCAAAATAATCATTATGTGCAAATGATAAAATCATATACCTGGCAAACCCAAGAGAGTAACTTGAATTATTATAACACTAAGATAATTCATCAAGGTTATTAAAATTTAACTTAATAAAATAATTGCTTTCCAATGTGAACAATAGCCAGTCTAATAATACAGAAAAAGTTGACAATAAAAATCAAAAGCATTATGTACTTAGAAAACATTGAATCAATATACTGAATTTATATGATGTTTAAACTTTAAAACTTTAAAAAGTAACAAAAAAGAAAACTTAAGTATACGGAAAATTATATATATATATATAGTATTCTTGGATATACATTTTTTTGGGTTAATTAGAATTAACTGTTTTAAAAATGTCAATTCTCCCCAGAATAATTTTTAATTAATGCATTCCCAATTAAAATATTAACAGGATTTCTATTTGTTTTGTTTTTGTGGAATGGACCAGCTTGAACAAAATGAATCTAAAGTTATAATCTTTAAAAATAACCATAAAAATAAGGAAAAATATGAAAACAAAAAACAATGTGGAGATACCTTATCAGAATTAAAAACAGTTTGAGAGTAATGAAAAAGAGAAAAAAATAAATGGAATAGAATATAGAATACAGGAAGAATCAAATGTATCTTAGTTTATGGACTATATGACATTTCAAGCAAAAGCAAAAAGGAATGACTATTAAAAGAAAAATGGCCCAGCAATTGTATTTCTAGAAAAGCCCAGAAAACTGGAAGCCTACGCAGAAGACAAAAATTAACATGTTTACATTTGGAGAAAAGGAAGGAGCAGGGAGCCTTTATTTATTGTCTGTACTGACTAAGTTATCTGAATGTTTATAGGCTTTGTTATGTCAGTTTGTTTTTCTTGGTAGTGACATAAGAATCATTTCTTTTCTAAACCCTTCTGCCCTATAAATTGGGGGTTGAGGGCACACACATTAGCTCAGGCTTTACCATCAGACTAAAACAGGCTCAAAACCCACCATATCCAGGCACTGTTCACGTGATCTTGGGAGGTTGCTTTTCTTCCCTAACACCATCCCTTCACCTGCAAAATGAGAACAACACCCTCACTGAGTTGGTTTAAGTATTAAATGCAGTAAAAAATACTCAGCCGCATACCTGCCACACCAGATAATTACCTGATAATGGAAGTGGCCACCATGCTGCCAGCTGGGGTTAAACAGCTATACCACTTTACAGCTGTGCTTGTAAGACAGGGAGGTAATGTTGCATATACACCTGAAATAAGAAGCTCTCCTAATGTGTTCACCTAGTGCTTTTCCCAATACACTACATTTTAGTCATATTTTCTTAGAAAGTAACAATTTATTTTCTGTGGGACAAGAAAAACCCAGCTTCTAGGGTACCTGTAAACTCTAATATACTGGTGGGGATTAGCTGGCCAAGAAAGAACAGTTTATCTTATAATCACATTTAGAAATGTATGATAAAGACCATCTCTTCTTCTTTCCATCCCAAGTTCAAACCTTAAAAAGACAACTTGAAGGTAACTTGTCCAAGTCAGCATGTCCAGACAGCATTAGCACAGATCTCTGCACTACCAACATAAGTCAGTCCTTTATATGATAAGCTTTTAAGAAAGTCATTTCAATGCCCCTGAAACCATAGCAAAAGCTAACAAAGTCTTGTAGAAATACACATATCTGAAGCTAAGCTGGGTGGAAGACCAGTGGTGACATTTTCTAGTGCTTTATGTGACCAAGCGTTCTCACTTAAATCAAATACTTACTGTCCCTCAATTCAAGGAATTTTTTCCACAAGTGCCAGATCATGCACAATATGATTTACAACAAACACTGTCCTTAATCAGATGGGGAATGCTAATACCTATCCCACAGCTCACACTGAAGAGACTGGTATACAGCAACTGCCAAATGACAGGGTCTTTGAATACCTCAGCCACAGCTCTTGTTTCCAGGAAGCCTCTCCCCACTCTATCAAAACATTAACAGGGATTGTCTCAGAGTCAGAGTGAAAATTCTTTCTTCTCCTCCCACTATCTATCTTTCCAAATGTCCCACCATGAGCTGTTTTAGAATGGAAGAAAGCAGCTGGTGTAGCAGGCAAACCCCATCCTACGCCCTGGGCCGCCTCAGCTGCTGCTGTCTCCAGGCCCAAGGGCATGTCCTCAAGACTTACCCTCCCTGGCTCAGCTTAGCTAGGGTCCCCAGAGCTGTGTCCACAAACGAAGCCTCTCCTCTGCACACCCACCCAGCTGAGGAGTGCAGGCAGATGGCATACTCTCCATGACTCAAGGACACTTGGGCTGACAAATGGAAAAACAAACCAAGCACCTACAACACCCTCAGAGGAGCTGGCAGCCAAGCTCCAACCACCTCAAAGAATGGGCAAAGAGGTGCCAACCATGAGCCATGAACACACCCCGTAATTTTACCTTTAAAATCCTCCTACATAAGATGAGACCACCACAAATGAAGCCTTGGAACAGTCATATGAAATACCAAAGGCACAAATATTGTTAAGACCTTTCCACATGGAGTGGTAACACTTACAGAGAGTAACTCATACTCTGGCTAGATAACACAATTTTATATTTTATTGCTGCTGATCAATATACTAACTGGAAACAAAGTAAACATTTAGCTGTTTACAACAGTTGTAATAACATGATGAATTTTTAGCAGAGAACAGAAGCAAAGTTTCAGATCAAAATTGAAAAGTCAAAAGGAAATGTTTTAAATCTCATTAATTTGGTAGTAAGTTTTCTTCTGCTTCCCCCACGTCCACCGCCTTAAATCCTTACCCAAATGAATGAAGTACATAAACCAGTTACTTAACACCATAAAATGCAGGCTCCACTGACCATGGTTAAAGAGTTTTTAAAGTATGCGTATTTTCTTGAATGGACATTTTTAGTTTCCAAACTACAAAATCCTCTACTCATCAGTATGATCTTGGCTGAACTACCTCATGGAGTCCTTCACCTAAAAGCAAGTTTTTAACCCCTCTTCCCTCAGTACCCTTACGTGTTTTCCTTGGCTAGTATCTCAATTTAGTTCCCAAGACCCCTGACAGGAGAAAGCCTCCCCACAGTGGCCCATCCCTGCAGGGTATGGCAGAGAATTGGGTGAACTCTGAGCATTCAAGTTTTTGATTAATAAATCCAGGAGGACATTTGCTTCAAACCCTCTCTGGCTCTGGACCACAAACTCATCCCAGAGAGAGGCAGCAAGTCACAGGAAGTGTGCTGTGGGAAAGGGGGGCCACACACATGACTTCACAGTATGGAGAACGGACAGGGAGAAGGGAAAGCACAAGGGAGAAAAACTTAAAAAAAAAAGAGCAGGTATTTCTAATCCAGGAGACATTAAAAAATATCTGAAAAGGGAGTGCTTTTAGGCATATAGCATGTTAACAAAATAAAAATGGTCACACTTACATTGAAAACCTTCAGAAGTGGCTTCCCCTGAATAACATAGTGTTAGGTGGTTTTCATGATATTGTGGAAAAACAAAAACAAAAAATAGTTGTCTTAGGAGAAGCAGCATATATTTTTTTCTTTCTTTTATTGGACCATTGATTTACTGAGGAATATATAAGCATCTGTTTGAAGCACCATAAAAACTATTCCCAGTCATAATGGCTAATTCTACAACCTCTGCCTTATATGACAGCCAAGTTCCTTGGAAGCAAAGACCCCATTTTACATTTACTTATTTTCTATGTATCCAGATGGCTACACATGACATATTCAATTATTTTATCTGCAATAAAGGATATTTCATTGCAATGAATCTGTCCTTTACACTAGTTAAATGTCACTGATTTCAAAATCAAGCAAATTTTTTTCCCATCCTCTACTAACATCTAAAATTTCTAGACTTCTCTGACCAAATCATACAGGCTAAAGTAAAATGCAACTTCCAAAAACTATTTCAGACTGTATTAGATTGCAGACAATTCCATTACTTAAACTTCACACATATAAGCATACAATGCTCATATAAACACAATGCTCATACAAACGACCTTCCCACTTCTACTAAATGGCATCTGGGAGGAGTTAATAAATACAGAAGGCACAGTTTCACTAAAGCAAAAGATGTCCACAGTGATGAGAACATTGGCTGGGCTTGTTACCAAACACCTTTGACCCAGAGGCAGGGCCACATGCCTCGAGCTTACAAACAAATTGAGAATCTCAATCAAGGTGGTAGTGCCATTTTTTCAAGGTCCTTAACACAGCGTCACAGACCAAAGTCAAAAGATTTCAACGGCAAAGGAGGAATTTGACAGCTTCAGTAAGAAATGGAGGGCCTGGCAGTGGAGACCAGGTGTGAGGGCACACCAGAGACCCCTACTTCCTGAGGCTCCAGGGCACCTCACGAAGTCAGAACTGGGGAGTCCATCTGGGCTCAGCGCTACGGTGATCTTGATCACATCTCCGATGATAACAGATAACCAAAACTGGCTTCTGCAGTCAGCATCTGGGACTGCTTCTTAGCAGTTTTCTAATCAAATGATCCCCAAGAAGTCTCCTCCTCAAGACATGGATAATCAAAGAATTAGCATTAATATGAGAACTGAGATGAGGGATGGGAAGAAGGAACCATCCCATCCTGCACATGTACACCATGCTTTTTTCCATCTTTCCCTTTCTGTCTTGACCAACTAATTACAGAATTGGAAAAAAAAAGATAATGATAAACCAACTGGATAAAACAGTCATTAATCTCAAGACTCAAGACAGGCTGTGAGAATTGTATTTTCTGCCCTTCTTGCTCTAGTCCAGGGGGTTAAGAGCTGCCCCAGGATCAAGGAGATAGCCAAGGTCCCTCAGCATGGGCTCAAGCAGGAAAACCTAACTCACAGTACAATGCTAAGCAAAACCAGCAGAGAGACTAAGGTCCTAATTGGGACTGAGAGCCCTGTTCAGGTAGATAATACTCCTTATCCTTCCCCCACTCCAAATTCACATTTTTAAAGAAAATTTCTGTGCTTCTGAACCAATAACATGTGTACAATGTAAAGCTTCTAGTTTCTGGAGAACTGTCAGGCTGAAAGATAGACAGGAACAGCTTTAATAATTTCTCATCTATTTTTTCCTTCTCTTGACATTCCTACTTGCCTTTCTCCATCAATCTCAGTTTCAAGTTTTACATACAAAAGGTACTGCCATTCTCCCAAGAGGAGGCTTCTGAACAGGCTAAATGACAATGTCTTGAATATTTGTGAAAGAAAGTTTCTTTGACTCCTTTGGCACATACAATGTTGTTTTGTTTTGTTTTTATCCTAAGCGATTTTCAAGGTCTGTGGTGCCATTTTGAATTGTTTATTTTTGAGCCACTTGCATTAAAACTTTCTCACTTATAAAATACACATTTCCAAGCTATCTGCAAGACAGACTCAAATACAGTGATCATGACTAAACATCATAGCTGATTATCAGTCATAACTACGAAAACTACAGTCTGCACTCTCAGCTGACACATTATCTGCTTAACAGGATTCACAACTTTCACAACAGCAACAAACTCAGACCTGGCACAACCTGCCCTTCATCTTCCCCTTTCCTTCCCTCACTGAGACTCAGATATTACCTCTAAGAAAACAGTATGTGCTGAAACCACTGCAAATTCTCCCCAGGCAAACTAAGACCATGACTAAAATCTTTGTCCCTAGTTAATTTTTCTGACAATTGTTATAAAATGCCAAATAAATTATGCTTCTTGCTGCCCTTGCACTGAAAGGGCTTCAAGGTCGGTGCTTCATGATGCTATTCTAAAATTTTGTCTTTTAAGATTGTAGGGAAAATGGAAGTTACCCTGGCCAGGATCCTCACCTAGCCCTAATCTGCTCACCCACTGCACATGTGCAATGCTCACAGGTGCAGCTGCACACCTGTGAGCAATGAGCCATAACTGTGTTGCTATACAAAGAGCTCCACCCCGTGCTCCCCCTGGGCTGGCGGAGATAGAGGCTGAGGGGAACTGCAGACTTGGCAGAGGCTGATGTGACTCTAGTGCTCAACCTGCTGTCACAAGAATAAAGCTTGTTGTAAGACTTTTCCCCACAACATTCCATTGTCGTTTTTCAAACTCATTGTACCCACAATGAACTTGCCTGGAGCAGGGAACCCTCTCCAGCCTGGAGCCACAAAGTGGCCTTTTTAGACATGAAATTTTTAGGCATGAAATTTAATTCCCTAAATCAACCTGTTTATTGCAACTCAATCATGAGCCCACCTCTGATCATTTCTCCTAAGTTGCACCTGCTCCTGACCCCTTCATAAGCACTGTTTTTCTGTTGTCCAATATCTACCTTGTGGATAAAGTGAAGTTCCTATGGCCAGGATTCTCACCTGGCTAGCTCACTACACATGTGTGGGCAATACATTGTTATTGACTCTATATAAAAAGCTCTGCCCAGTGCTCTGGGCGACATGGTGGCAGGGCTGCAAAGCTGCAGGAGATCAGAGCAGGGGCTGTAGTGGAGGCAGCGCTGAGAACAGAGACTGAGACAGCTGCACGGCAGTGAGGCCCAGAGGCAGAGACCAGCTTCCTGCATGCAAACTCACTCTGAGTGGACAGGATTCTAGTGATTGACCTGCCATCATGGGAATAAAATCGAGTATAACCCTTTCACCCCAAGAACGTGCTACTGTTATTTCTTTGGTCACATTGAATCCATAGTGAGCTTGTCTGGGGCTGAAACCCATTGGCAAGACATGCCTGGACTATAAAATGCTAGAAGATGCTAACTTATCTATACAGGCCACTTTAACAAAACCTCACACAATCAGGTGTTAGCACTGATGTGGGAAAAGCTTAGCTCAGAAATACCAACTGAAAAAAAATCTGAGAATCACACCATCTGTTTTGGAGTACCTACCCAGTACCATGCACTGAGCCAGATGCTATTTCATACATTCTTACTAACCTCAGCAAATCTCTTCAAGAAAAGTGGCATTCTCTCCATTTAACAGATCAGAAAAACCAGGTGTTGAGATTAAGTAATATTTTCCAAGCAATACAGCTAGAAAGTGTGAAAGCATCATTCCAAAGCCTCTCCACCATGCCATAGTACATCTCATGATGAATTGCAGTTTTGAAATAAAGGACATTAGGGGAGCCACATGAATTATAAGAAAGTCACTGTTTCACCTGCAATTTCCTTTTTCCTCAATCATGTCATATTCTCTACAGAACAAATGACTAATGATGATTCACATTCTAGTCTGAGGCAGCCAAATACTATGGACCTTCAACTCAGAGTCAGTTTATTAACATATTAGCATGTTTTAATCCCTGGAGCACAGAGTTTAGACTAATTTCATTGTTAATCATTCACAGAAGAAAAAATCCCTAAGAACAGGTCCTACATCAAATGCATGAAGGGGAGACTCCAAGCCCAGCCCCTTGAAAGGGCAAAAAAACCTTGAATCCTGGTAAACTTAAACTTGTGATGGGTGACAAGGAAGGTTTCACAATGCTGGAAATCCCCAACCGTATAAACCGTGGTGGGTGTGACTGAAAGAGCTAACTCAAGTCCTGACAGAAGGCTGTGCCACACAGAACAGGTTATGCAGACAACCGCTGAGGATGAGTCCTGATACTGCTGCCCAGTGTGTGGAAGTTGGGATTCCTATGGCCAAGATCCTCCCAGGACTTAAACCACCTGATGATGTAACTGGCCTGTTGCTGGACTGCTGCTTCCACACCTGTAGGCAATAAGCTATTGTTGCACTATATAGAGACCTCAGCCCAGTGCTCTGGGCAGAGGCAGAGATGCTAGCTCTCGACCTATCACAGGGAAACAAGCCGGGTAATAAACCCTTTCAACCCAAGAATGTTTTGCTGTCGATGCCTTTGGTCACACTGAATCCATAGTGAACTTGCCGGGGGCTGAAACCCACTGGCAAGACAATTAATGAAAGTTGGCAGGTTTCACTGTTGACCAAGGGAAAAGACAGGCTGCCTTTATGGGAGGAGTACTTCAGCGGGCTGCCCCTGTGAATGGGGAAACAGTGGATTGTCCCCAATGGGTATAAGATCTGAGGTGGCTTGCCTCCTAAAGGATTGGGCCCCACCCCAGGACTGGAGGCAAGTGGAGGTGACACCTGACGCAGTAGGTGTGGCTCTTGATATAGTAAGCAAGATCCTTTGAGAAGCAGAGTACCCATGAAACAGTGGGGACTGTGGGTTGGCTGCTTCTCACAGTCTTAAAAAGGTGCACAGAGGAAACCCAAGGAATGGCGGCGCAAGAACGCGAATGCAAACTTCACTAGATTCTCCGAGGAGGGAAGTGGCATTGTTGAAAAAGGTGGCTAGAGAACGCGAGCTGCAGACTTCTGTGGATGGAAATGGTATTGATGCAGGAGGAGGCGGCACAAGAAAACGACCTGCAAACCTCTGTGGATTCCCTGAGGAAGGAGTAGAGAGCGCCAGCAGCAAGGAGCCATTGGAGACAAGAGGCAGCGCTGCCAGGTGTTCTGAAGGAGGAAGAGGCCATCAAGAAGAAAGATGAGCTCATGAGGGAAACACAGGCGGAGGTGGCACAAGAACATCAGCTGCGAAGCATTGAGCTGAAGGTAAGAGAGCTTCTGAAGACAGAGGGAGCATTGCTGTGAGGTACAGTAGAAAAGGTAAAGATTATAGCAGAGGAGGCACTCGGGGGAGGGGAGAGAAAGGTGCCATCAGCCCCAGAAATGGAGGAGCTGGGGAAAGATGAAGGGGTGGTGCTGGAGATACTGGCCCCTCCTGTATTGAAAGCACTCCCAATGGTTGTAAAGAAAATAAAAACTCAGCAGCTGAAAGATCCCCAAAGGAGCTGCCCCCTCCCCAGGCCGTGGAGCACTCTATGGTCCACCCCTGTACTCAGGCTGAGCTGGTGGATTTGGGCTCCTGGTTTAGACAGAAGCCCTCGGAGTCAATATCAGCTTGGCTCCTGCGTCTGTGGGACTTAGGGATGAATGGAATTGTTCTGTTGGGATCAGAGATGGGAAAGCTGTCTTCCCAGACAGTGCATCCTGCCTTGAGGCAGCGATTACAAAATGCGTATCAGACCCCAGGGAGTCACTCCCTCCTCGATTGGCTTATGGCTGCACTTCCTGCTGTGTGGCCCAATCCGGGTGATCTGCCATCCTCTCCTGTTATATGGCAGACATATGCTGAGCTCCAACAGGTGTTACGAGAGTTAGGCATAAGAAATGCCATCTATATTCCAGAGAATTATAACCCAGCTGAAGAGATTTTCACTACTGAGATGAGAAATACTGTACTTCAAATGGCTCCCACATCCCTGTTTGGGTCTCTAGTGGCCATTCTTTCCCCTCACTTAGGGCAGCCCATAAGTGGGATGACACATACAGGAGCAGACTTAGGAGAGGCAGAAGCAACGAGAATCCAGAAATAAATAAAATCTGTTACTCACAAGAAGAATTTACAGGGCCCTATGAAGGTTATGAGGACCCAGATGTGGGTTGATTTAATACGGGCAGGAGCAGATGTGAGGAAATTAGATGGGAAGTCAAATAGGATCTTACTAGAGCTATGGCAACAGCTGAAACCAGAGCAGCAGTTCCAGCCATTAAGACTAAAGAGGCAGAGGTCAGAGACAAAGCCAAGAGTCCGGCCTGTGTGTTTGCAAGACTTCCTGCTGGAGAATGAGCCGACCTCACTTGAGCCCACACAGGAAGGTGATTGGGGAACATGGTGTGACTGAGGGAAAGGTCAAGGTATCTGCCCTGAGGGACCAGGGGGGACCAGAGGCCACATGTTGAAATAGCTATCCATTGGTCCCCAGTGAACATACAACGTATCCTAGCTCTGGTGGACACAGGGGCTGAATGTTCACTGATTCATGGTAACCCTGGGCGGTTCCCATAGAGCGGGACACCCACTATCATAGATGGATATGGGGGGAATGCTATCAGGGTGAAAAAAGCCCAAATCCCTTTAGGAATAGGGCACCTACCCCCAAAAGAGTATACTGTGTATATATCTCCTATTCTTGCATATATTTTGGGGATTGATATCCTGCAGGGCAGGGTCTATGGTTGCAGACCACTGCAGGTGAGCTCAGACTGAGAGTACGTGTGGTGAAGGCAGTTCTGAGGGGACATGCTAGGTACCTGCCCATAGCTTTGCCTGTGCCTCGGCGGGTGACTAGTACCAAACAATACAAACTGCCTGGAGGGCATAAAGAGATTGGAGAAACTCTCCAGGAGCTGGAAAAGGTGGGGATTATAAAGCCCACCCATAGTCTTTTCAATTCCCCAGTGTGGCTTGTAAAAAGGCAAGATGGCTCCTGGCATATGACTTTGGATTACAGAAAACTGAATAAAGTCATACCCCCTATGCATGCTTCTGTCCCATCTATTGCAGGCTTGATGGATACCCTCAGCCATGAACTAGGAACATACCATTATGTGGTATATCTTGCTAATGCCCTCTTTTCCGCTGACATTGAGGACACTCAAGAACAGTTTGCCTTCACGTAGGAAGGACGGCAATGGACTTTCACTGTCCTTCCACAGGGATACCTCCACAGCCCCACCATCTGCCATGGACTTGTAGCCCAGGACTTGGCTACATGGGAGAAACCGCCAACAGTGCGGCTGTACCATTATATTGATGATGTCATGTTCACGTCCAATTCTCCTTCAGATATAGAAGGTGCAGCACCTAGACTGCTGCAACATTTACAGGAGAAAGGATGGGCAGTGAACAGTACCAAGGTTCAGGGACCTGGTTTGTCTGTTAAATTCTTGGGGGCCATCAGGTCAGGTGAAACCAAAGTTATACCAGAAGTAGTTATAGACAAAGTCCAGGCCTTTCCTACCCCAACAACTGTAACATTGCTACAGGAATTTCTGGGTCTTCTAGCCTACTGGAGAGTGTTAATACTGCACTTGGGGCAAATTGTGAAGACCTTATACTGGTTGGTACAAAAGGACATCAGATGGGACTGGGATCAAACCTGTGCATCTGCCTTTACTACAGCAAAATGGGCAGTCAAGGCCATGCAGGCCTTGAGTGTGATAGACCCATCAAGGCCCTGTGAGCTGGATGTTCATGTCACTGAAGATGGTTATGGCTGGAGTCTCTGGCAGCGGCTTGAATGAACTTGCTAACCCGTTGGATTCTGGTCACAACTCTGGAAGAGGGCAGAGGTACAATAGACTTTGATAGAAAAACAACTGGCTGCTGTGTATCATGCCTTGCTGGCTACAGAACTCATCACCGGAATGGCCCCGATAAAGGTATCCTATCCCATCCTATCCCATCTTGGGGTGGGTACAAGACTGCACCAAAAGCCAAGGAGTGGCATGGCACAAACACCCACACTAGCCAAGTGGGGTGCTTACCTATAGCAGCATAGTGCCCTCTCTAGTAGCCCCCTGAGTGAAGAACTCCAACGCTTGTTGAGGCCAGTGACATATACTAGTGAAAAGCAGGAAGAACTTGCTTTTGAACCGTTAGTAGCAGAGAGTCCCTATTGGGAGGGAAGAGCCCCTATACCCAAAGATGCATGGTACACAGATGGCTCCAGCCGTGGGCAGCCCCCGAAATGGAGGGCCATAGCATTCCATCCTAAGACAGAGACAATATGGATGGAAGATGGTGAGGGGAAGAGCAGCCAATGGGCAGAGTTACAGGCTGTGTGGCTTGTGATCAGCCAGGAGCCCTCCCCTATAGCTGTCTGCACTAACAGCTGGGCTGTCTATCGGAGCTTGACCCTGTGGCAACCAGTCTGGTAAAATGCCAACTTTGGGGGCAAGAATTATAGCAAGACTTATGGGCCTGTGGTCAGACCAAAATAATTACCATGTGACAGGTCATTTGCCACTGGCATCCCCAGGAAATGATGAGGCAGATAAATTGGCCCAGATACATTGGTTAGAAGGAAAACCTGCCTCTGATGTAGCCCAATGGCTCCATCAGTGTTTGTTGCATGCAGGGCAAAAGACAACGTGGGCTGTAGCCCATCAGTGGGACTTTCTTTTGCTTTTGACCTTCTAAGAAGTTAGTAGAGCCCGGCAGGTGTGTGTCATGTGCTCCAAAAGAGACTTACACTGAGTTCCACAGCAACATGGAACAATAGCTAAGGGGCATATACCCCTCGTCAGGTGACAGATACACTATATTGGGCCTCTACCTGTGTCAGAAGGATATCGGTATGCGATGACTTGTGTGGACACAGCTACTGGACTTCTGGTTGCTTTTCTTACCCATTGTGCAGACAAGCAGGCAACCAAAAGAGGCCTGGAGCATCTCTTTGCTGCCTATGGATGACCACAGGTGATTGAGAGTGATCAGGGCACCCATTTTACTGGACATACACTGCAAGAATGGGTGCGACAGCTGGGAATCAAGTGGAAGTTTCATGTGCCATACAATCCTACTGCAGCAGGCATGATAGAGAGGCACAGTGGCTTGTTAAAATCTGGACTAAAGTCATACCAATAGTCTGTGGGGATGATCAGTCCCCTTATGGACCAAACTATGCTGTTCGAATGAGAGACCCCGAAAGGGAGCTTTGAGCCCCATAGACATGTTAACACATATGGCTGCCTTCCCCATACAATTGCAAGTACAAACCAAGGAAGAATCAGTGAAGCCAAGGTTTGGCCACAGAATAACATCTTGCTGCCAGCACCAACTCCACCTAACCCCGGAGACTCCACTGAGTGGACATGGCCTTGGACCTTTCAACACATGGACCAATGATGGCTGGCTCTCCTGGCACCCTGGGGACAAGGCCTGGAAGCTGGCCTCCTGTGTATTCCTGGAATAACAGCAGAGTGGCCACCAAAGGTCACAGTACCATATCCTGAACGGCCAGAAGGTAAGAGCATCTTACTGGGGAGTTTTGTTTTATCATTATGGCCAGTGCATGCACCTCCAGTAGCACTATATATATAGATCCTTCAGTAACCCCCATGGGGAAAGGAGTAAAAGTATAGTATACCAGACCTGGAAGGGACCCCCTTCCTGCTACAGTCCTATCACAGGACCACTCTCTTACATGCATCCTACCTGATGGACAAGACTTGCCTATGTTGGGGGCATTAAAACATGTCTTATCACCCCTAAAGTATTTGTTGATTAGGAACTTCCTCTGGCTTGAGGATTATTATAATTTTTGTATCAAAATCTTGCTGTATCTCAATTTTTATTATCTCTAAGTTGTTGTTATCCTCTGTTGCTATTCTGGAATCTGGTTACAGTGCTCCAGCTTTCTCGCACAGGGACCATTGTGGAAGACTGAAAGCATGCAGATTGTAAGGCAAGAATCCTGGAGCGGTAGAGTGTGGGGAAGTTGGGGTTCCTATGCCCAGGATCCTCACTGAACTTAAACCACCTGATGATGTAACTGGACTGTTGCTGGGCTGCTGCTTCCACACCTGTGGGCAATAAGCTATTGTTGTACTATATAGAGAGCTGGGCCCAGTGCTCTGGGCAGAGGCAGAGATGCTAGTGCCTGACCTACCACTGGAGAACAAGCCGGGTAATAAACCCTTTCAAGCCAAGAACATTTTACTGTCAATTCCTTTGGTCACACTGAATCCACAGTGAACTTGCCTGGGGCTGAAACCCATTGGCCAGATACCAGGAAGAGCAGGTAGGGAAAAAAAGGCAAAGCAAAGCTGCAGAATCATAGTAACAGAAGATAAATGAAAACTAAATAAATGAATACAAGAAAAGTTTACTACTGCTCCCATGAATCAAAAATGAATACTGAGAATAGAAATAATTCCATGAGCATCAGACAGTAAAGACTTAATTACTCTTTTTTATTTGGAAACCAAAGAAATACATGACTGCATAGAAAAGTACCAGAGCATAGGTCTGAGCAAAGGATTTTAGTCATATTTTTAAATCTCTAAACTTAAAACCTAAGTGGTCCAACCACCTTCAAAGGAAAACATATCAATTCAATCAATAAATACTAAGTATCTACTAAATACCATGTATTCTTCAGAACCTTTTCACAAGCGGTCCTAAGGATCACATCACATTATGACAACCCAGATTATTTCCACAAGCAACTGTGGTTTATTTGGCACCTCAGCAAAAAAGGGAAACTAAACTTCTAGAACTTTCTGACTCAAACATTTCATTTAAGGAAGATAAACTTTGCAATCAAATGTTCCAATTTAAACCAAGTGAAAAGAGGGTAAAGAAAACAACTCAGTATTAAAAAAAAAAAAATAGGAGGGTTGACTTAGGGACAGCTAATCCAACACCAAGGTAAAATTCTTTTGAGCAGCGACATGTTAACAACAGGATTTCAGCCAGAATAATAATATGGAAGTAAAAACTAAAATTAAAGAGGATACTGAAAAAGGCTCACCCACAGCAGCAACTCACAAATCACTTATTTCACACATGAAATAAAAAAGTCTTACATGTTAATGTTTTAATATGAAAAAAGCTATGCATATACCACTGAGCTTTCTGCTTTCTCCCTGCTTTAAAGACTGGCTCAGAGAATTTATAAATTAAAAAAAAAAAAAACACTTTTCCTTGGAGTGGAATTTCTATTCAGTTTCACAAACATAACTTTACCCATTAAAATCTTTCAAATTGCTATGAGGTATTCAGTTTTCAACAAGTTTGTTGTTAATTCCAAGCCTCAGCAAACTAGAATATAAGTAAGCTTCATACGGTGGGCAGCCTCTACATTGCCCACCATGATGTCCAACTTGGATTTTTTTGACACTGTGTAACCTCCTTCCCTAAATCTACTTCTAATGAGTAGTATAATAATATAGCAGAAGTGATGGGATATCACATCCCAATTAGGTTACAGGAAGCACGTGGCTTCTGTTTTAAGCACACACTGGCTCTCACTCTCTGACTGTGCCACAGAACTGAAGCCACTGACCAACAGCCACATGACTTCAGTGAGCCAGAACACAGATTCTCAAGCCCCACAGGAGCTTTTAGATGACTGCACCTCAGGAGAGAGAGGAGCCAGAGACACCAGCCATGCAACATATGAAGTGCTGCCTTCAGAAATAATAAATTAATCACTATTGGGTTTTTTTAAGCAATAAAGCTTTGAGATAATTGTTACACATACAGCAGTAGATAAGTTATGTAAATTATATAGATAATTAATACACTTATTTTTACATATTAGCCTGTCACAGAAGGTACATTATTAGTGCATAATGTTCAAAAACCATTAAAAGAAAAAGCACAGAGACGGAGCCAAGATGGCAGCGTTAGTAGAGCAGCGGAAATCTCCTCCCAAAACCATACATATTTTTGAAAATACAACAAATATAACTCATCCTAAAAGAGAGACCAAAAGACACAAGACAGCAGCAGGACTACATCCACACCCACGAGAACCCAGCGCCTGACGAAGGGGGTAAGATACAAACTGCAGCCCAGCAGGACCAGAGCACCCCTCACCCCAGCTCCCGGAGGGAGGAGAGGAGTCAGAGCGGGGAGGGAAAGGGAGCCCAGGACTGCTAAACACCCAGCCCTAGCCATCCGCACTGGAGTGCAGACACAGTGAGTGGGGTGCTGGATACTAGGGAAACAGGACAGTAAGACCTGTGAGCGGGTCACCGCAGCCAGGGCCCCTGGGACAAAGAAAAGTGAGTGCTTTTTGAAAGTCTTAAAGGGACAGTGACCCCACACCTGGATGGAAGCACCCCAGGATACTTAGCCCAGCAGAAGGGAATCCCAGGGAACTCCAGGTGCCCTAACCACTGGGCAGCAGTGCAGTTCGGAGGCACCTCACAGAGATGAACAGCCTCCCGGCCGTTTCCCCACTGACACAGCTCCGCCATATCGGAGCAGCGGCCATACCCACAGTAACCACGGAGCAAAACTGCACAGTGGCCGGGCAAGAATCAGAGGGCCCGTCTGTATGAGGGAGCACAGCAAAAGCCGATAGAGGTCACTTTTCTCCCACGAGAGGAAGGCCACAAACCAGTAAGAAAGGACGTTCTACCACCTGACACACACACCACCTCCGCGCAACTATATCTCCATGAAAAGGCAGAAGAATTTGATACAGACCAAAATCACAGAGTCAACCCCTGAGGAGATACACCTAACCAATATTCCTGAAAAAGAATTCAAAATAGAAGTTATAACCATGTTGACAGAGCTGCAGAGAAATATGCAAGAGCTAAGGGATGACGTCCAGAGGGAGATTACAGAAATGAAACAATCTCGGGAAGGATTTATAAGCAGAATGGATAAGATGCAAGAGGCCATTAATGGAACACAAACCAGAGAAGAGGAATGCATAGAGGCTGACACAGAGAGAGATAAAAGGATCTCAAGGAATGAAACAATATGAAGAGGACTGTGTGACCAATCCAAAATGAGCAATATCCGTATTATAGGGGTACCAGAAGAAGAAGAGAGAGAACAAGGGATAGAAAGTGTCTTTAAAGAAATAATTACTGAAAACTTCCTCAAACTGGGGGAGGAAATAATGAATCAGACCACAGAACTACACAGAATTCCCAAAAGAAGGGACCCAAGGAGGACAACACCAAGACACATAATAATTAAAATGGCAAAGATCAAGGACAAGGACAGAGTTTTAAAAGCAGCTAGAGACAGGAAAAAGGTCACCTACAAAGGGAAACCCATCAGGCTATCATCAGACTTCTCAACAGAAACCTTACAGGCCAGAAGATAATGGCATGATATAGTTAATGCAATGAAACAGAAGGGCCTTGAACCAAGAATACTGTATCCAGCACGATTATCATTTAAATATGAAGGAGGGATCAAACAATTCCCAGACAAGCAAAAGTTGAGGGAATTTGCCTCCCACAAACCACCTATACAGGGTATTTTAGAGGGACTGTTCTAGACGGGAGCACTCCTAAGGCTAAATAGATGTCACCAGAGAAAATAAAATCAGAGCAAAGAAAGCAGACCAACGAAATACGAACTAAAGGTAAAAAATAAAATCAACTACCCACAAAAGCAGTTAAAGAAACACAAAAGAGCACAGAATAAAACAACCAACATATAAAGAATGGAGGAGGAGGAATAAGGGAGAGAAATAAAGAATCACCAGACAGTGTTTATAACAGCTAAATAAGCAAGTTAAGTTAGACAGTAAGATACTAAAGAAGCTAACCTTGAAAATTTGGTAACCACAAATCTAAAGCCTGCAATGGCAATAAGTACATATCTTTCAAAAGTCACCCTAAATGGAAATGCACTGAATGCACCAATCAAAAGACACAGAGTAATAGAATGGATTAAAAAAGCAAGACCCATCTATATGCAGCTTACAAGAAACTCACCTCAAACCCAAAGACATGGACAGACTAAAAGTCAAGTGATGGAAAAAGATATTTCATGGAAACAGCAGGGAGAAAAAAGCAGGTGTTGCAGTACTAGTATCAGACAAAATAGACTTCAAAACAAAGAAAGTAACAAGAGATAAAGAAGGATGTTACATAATGATAAAGTGCTCAGTCCAACAAGAGGATATAACCATTATAAATGTATATGCACCCAACACAGGAGCACCAGCATATGTGAAACAAATACTAACAGAACTAAAGTAGGAAATAGAATGCAATGCATTCATTTTAGGAGACTTCAACACGCCACTCACCCCAAAGAGTAGATCCACTGGACAGAAAATAAATAAGGACAAATAAATAAGGAGGCACTGAACAACACACTAAACAGATGGACCTAATAGACATCTATAGAACTCTACATACAAAAGCAACAGGATACACATTCTTCTCAAGTGCACATGGAACAGTCTCCAGAATAGACCACATACTAGGCCACAAAAAGAGCCGTAGTAAATTCAAAACGATTTAATTTCTAGCACCCAACTTTTCAGACCAAAATGGTATAAAACTAGAAATAAACTGTACAAAGAAAACAAAAAGGCTCAGAAATACATGGCGGCTTAACAATATGCTCCTAAATAATCAATGGATCAACAAAAAATTTAAATAGAGATCAAGAAATATATGGAAACAAATGAGAACAACAACACAAAGCCCCAACTTCTGTGGGACGCAGCGAAAGTAGTCTTAAGCAGAAAGTGTATAGCAGTCCAGGCATACTTAATGAAGGAAGAACAATCCCAAATGAATAGTCTAACCCCACAATTATCAAAACTGGAAAAAGAAGAACAAATGAGGCCTAAGGTCAGCAAAAGGAGGGACATAATAAAGATCAGAGAAGAAATAAATAAAACTGAGAAGAATAAAACAATAGAAAAAATCAATGAAACCAAGTGCTGGTTCTTTGCAAAAATAAACAAAATAGATAAGCCTGTAGCCCAACTTATTAAGAGAAAAAGAGAATCAACACACATCAACAGAATCAGAAATGAGAATGGAAAAATCACGACAGACTCCACAGAAATACAAAGAATTATTAAAGACTACTATGAAAACCTATATGCTAACAAGCTGGAAAACCTAGAAGAAATGGACAACTGCCTAGAAAAATACAACCTTCCAAGACTGACCTAGGAAGAAACACAAAAGTCAAACCAATTAAAAGCAAAGAAACTGAAGCAGTAATCAAAAAAATACTAAGGAACAAAACCCCCGGGCCAGATGGATTTACCTCAGAATTTTATCAGACATACAGAGAAGACATAATACCCATTCTCCTTAAAGTTTTCCAAAAACTTCTATGAAGCCAACATCACCCTAATACCAAAACCAGGCAAACACCCCACCAAAAAAGAAAACTACAGACCAATATCTCTGATGAACATAGAGGCAAAAATACTCAAAAAAATATTAGCAAATCAAATTCAAAAATACATCAAAAGGATCATACACCACGACCAAGTGGGATTCATCCCAGGGATGCAATGATGGCACAACATATGAAAATCCATCAACATCATCCACCACATCAACAAAAAGAAGGACAAAAACCACATGATCATCTCCATAGATGCTGAAAAAGCATTCAACAAAATTCAACATCCATTCATGATAAAAACTTTCAGTAAAATGGGAATAGAGGGCAAGTATCTCAACATAATAAAGGCCATATATGATAAACCCACAGCTAACATCATACTGAACAGCGAGAGGCTAAAAGCTTTTCCTCTGAGATCGGGAACAAGACAGGGATGCCCACGCTCCCCACTATTATTCAACATAGTATTGCAAGTCCTAGCCACAGCACTCAGACAAAACAAAGAAATACAAGGAATCCAGATTGGTAAAGAAGAAGTCAAAATGTCACTATTTGCAGATGACATGATATTGTACATAAAAAACCCTAAGGATTCCACTGCAAAACTACTAGGACTAATAACAGAATTTAGCAAAGTTGCAGGATACAAAATTAACATACAGAAATCTGTAGCTTTCCTATACAGTAACAATGAACCAATAGAAAGAGAAATCAGGAAAGTAATTCCATTCACAATTGCATCAAAAAGAATAAAGTACTTAGGAATAAACCTAACCAACAAAGTGAAAGACCTATACCCTGAAAACTATAAGACACTCTTAAGAGAAATTAAGGACACTAACAAATGGAAACTCATCCCATTCTCTTGGCTAGGAAGAATTACTATCGTCAAAATGGCCATGCTGCCCAACACAATATACAGATTTGATGCAATCCCTATCAAATTACCAAAAACATTCTTCAACGAACTGGAACAAATACTTCGAAAATTCATATGGAAACACCCAAGACCCCGAATAGCAAAAGCAATCCTAAGAAAGAAGAATAAAGTGGGGGGAATCTCACTCCCCAACTTCAAGCTCTACTACAAAGCCATAGTAATCAAGACAATCTGGTACTGGCACAAGAACAGAGCCACACACAAGTGGAACAGATCAGAGACTCCAAACAGTAACCCAAACATATATGGCCAATTAATATACGATAAAGGAGCCATGGACATACAATGGGGAAATGATAGTCTCTTCAACAGATGGTGCTGGCAAAACTGCACAGTTACATGTAAGACAATGAAACTGGATCACTGTCTAACCCCATACACAAAAGTAAATTTGAAATGGATCAAAGACCTGAATGTAAGTCATGGACCATAAAACTCTTAGAAAAAAACATAGGCAAAAATCTCATGGACATAAACATGAGCAACTTCTTCATGAACATATCTCCCCGGGCAAGGGAAACAAAAGCAAAAATGAACAAGTGGGACTACATCAAGCTGAAAAGCTTCTGTACAGTAAATGACACCATCAATAGAACAAAAATGTATCCTACAGTATGGGAGAATATATTCATAAATGACAGATCCAATAAAGGCTTGACATCCAAAATATATAAAGAGCTCACACACCTCAACAAACAGAAAGCAAATAATCCAATTAAAAAATGGGCAGAGGAGCTGAACAGACAGTTCTCCAAGGAAGAAATTCAGATGGCCAACAGACACATGAAAAGATGCTCCAAATAGCTAGTTATCAGAGAAATGCAAATTAAAACCACAATGAGATATCACCTCACACCAGTAAGGATTACCACCATCCAAAAGACAAACAACAACAAATGTTGGTGAGGTTGTGGAGAAAGAGGAACCCTCCTACACTGCTGGTGGGAATGCAAATTAGTTCAATCATTGTGGAAAGCAGTATGGACATTCCTCAAAATGCTCAAAATGGAAATACCATTTGACCCAGGAATTCCACTTCTAGGAATTTACCCTAAGAATGAAGCCGCCCAGTTTGAAAAAGACAGATGCACCCCTATGTTTATCGCAGCACTATTTACAATAGCCAAGAAATGGAAGCAACCTGAGTGTCCATCAGTAGATGAATGGATAAAGAAGATGTGGTAAATATACACAATGGAATATTATTCAGCCATAAGAAGAAAACAAATCCTACCATTTGCAACAACATGGATGGAACTAGAGGGTATTATGCTCAGTGAAATAAGCCAAGCGGAGAAAGACAAATACCAAATGATTTCACTCATATGTGGAGTATAAGAACAAAGAAAAACTGAAGGAACAAAACAGCAGCAGAATCACAGAACCCAAGAATGGACTAACAGTTACCAAAGGGAAAGGGAGTGGGGAGAATGGGAGGGTAGGGAGGGATAAGGGTGGGAAAGAAGAAAGGGGATATTATGATTAGCATATATAATGTTGGGGGTGGGGGAAAGGGGAGGGCTGTGCAACACAGAGAAGACAAGTAGTGATTCTATAACATCTTGCTACACTGATGGACAGTGACTGTAATGGGGTTTGCTGAGGGGACTTGGTGAAGGAGAGAGCCTAGTAAACATAATGTTCTTCATGCAATTGTAGATTAATGATAGCATAATATTAAATAAGGGAAAAGCACAAATGTATTCAAGCATTTACCTTACTGAAAACAAAAATAACCCTAATTTGGATTTATTATTTCATTAAAAAGAAACAGAACAAAAAAAGTTACACACATACTCTGGTGTCTGTGGTATTTTAAAACTAAGCAATTTGGATTTCTTGTTTTACTAATATAAAAATTATCAGAGAAAAAAATTATCAGAGAAAAAATGGTATAGACGGCGGCATGAGAAGTGAGACAGAAATCTCCTCCCCAAACCACTTATAAGATGAAAATATAGAAAATACATCTAATCCTAAAAGAACCAACAGGAAAGAAGGCTGCGGTGAACTGCCTACACCTGGGCAGACCTCAAGGAAAAGGGTAAAGTAGCAAAGCCGATACCCAGAAGAACCTAAACCCTTTCCCTGCCCCAGCTCACCAGAAGGAGGAAGAGAAACAGAATGGGGAGGGGGTGGATGCCTAGGACTGCTGAACACCCAACCCTGAAGATCTGCTCTGGAAGCACAAACCTACATTACATGGTGATCTGGAGATTAGTTGAGTTGGAAAGTTAAGACAGGTGGAATACTTGGAGAGACAGATTCCATCTGCTTGTGGAACACAGGGATCCACATCTGGCCACTGTGGAACGAAAGAAAGGCAGACAGGCTGAGATTTCCTAACAGTGAGAGGGGTGTTAAAGGGACAAGGATTGCACAGAGCTTCCTGCTCAGGAGAAAGGACAGGTGGACATATTGTCCAGGTGTACTCTGCCCAGCATGTTGGGAACTTCCAGGAGCTTCAGGCACTCCATTCCCATGGCTGGCAACACAGCTTAGAGACCCTCCACCATGATATGCAGCCTGCTGCTCCTTCTTCCGGCCAGCACCAGCTCGCAAACCAGCTGCCCCTGCCATTGCACCAGGCCAGCTAGAGGGCAGCTCCACCTATGAAAGCTAAAAATGCGTAACAGAGGCTCCTCTCTGTGCACTTAGCCGACTGGCCATGACAGTGAAGGCAGGCACTACAGCCAGGAAGCAGGAAAGAGCTCTTTCCTCCCAGCAGGCATAACCACCACTCACCTGTGACCCATGCCACCATTCCAGGGACTGCGCAGATCCAGAGAATAGAGCTTCTAGGCACTAGAGGGTGCCACATACAAATATGAAACATCAAAGGAACCTGGTTCAGACCAAAATCCCACAAACACCAGAAAGATGGCTAAATGAAACTGAACTCATTAATCTTCCTGAAAGAAATTTCAAAATAAAACTCATAAACATGCTCACAGAACTACAGAAAAATGTTCAACATGGAACTACAGAAAAACATTGAAGAATTCAGGGAGAAATTCAAGAATGAGATAGACACTTTGAAAAATATAGTATCTGAAATGAAACATACAATGGAGGGATTTAAATGCAGATTAGATGAAGAAGAGGAGACAGGAAATGAAATAGAAATTAGACAACAGGACTACAAAGAAGCTGAGGCAAAGAGAGAGAAAAGGATCTCTAGGAATGAAAGAATATTAAGACAACTCTGCGACCAATCCAAACACAACAATATTCGCATTATAGGGGTGCCAGAAGAAGAAGAGAGAAAGGGATGGAAAGTCTCTTTTAGGAAATAATTCCTGAAAACTTCCCCAATCTGGGGAAGGAAACAGTCTCTCAGGCCATGGGAGTGTACAGATTTCCCAACATAAGGGACCCAAGGAGGACACCACCAAGACATAAAATAATTAAAATGGCAAAGATTAAGAACAAGGACACACTTTTAAAAGCAGCCGGAGAGAGAAAAAAGATCACCTAAAAAGGAAATCCCATCACACTATCATCAGACTTCTCAACAGAAATCTTACAGGCCAGAAGGGAGTGGCATGATATATTTAATGCAATGAAACAGAAGGGACTTAAACCAAAAATACTGTAAATGGCAAGATTATCATTTAAATTGAACAAGATATTAAACAATTTCCAGATAAGCAAAAGCTGAGAGAATTTACCCCCCACAAACCATCTCTACAGTGTAATCTGGAGGGACTGCTATAGATGGAAATGTTCCTAAGACTAAATAGATGTTTTATTACCAGAAGAAATAAAACCACAGTAAAGAAAGTAGAACAATTAGTTACTAAGCAAATGCAAAATCAAATCAACTACCCCAAAGTCAGTCAAGGGATAGACAGAGTATAGAATATGATACCTAATATATAAAGAATGGAGGGGGTAAAAGGGTCAGTCCAACAAAAGGATATAACTATTATAAATATCTATGCACCCAACACAGGATCACCTACATATGAAACAAATACTAACAGAATTAAAGGGGGAAATAGAATGCAGTGCATTCATTTTAGGAGACTTCAACACACCACTGACTCCAAAAGACAGATCAACCAGAAAGAAAATAAGTGAAGAGACGAGGAACTGAACAACATATTAGAACAGATGGAACTAACAGACATCTATAGAACGCTCCATTCAAAAGCAACAAGATACACATTCTTCTCAAGTGCACATGGAGCATTTGCAAGAAAAGATCATATACTAGACCACAAAAAGAACCTCAGTAAATTCAAAAAGACTGAAATCCTATCAACCAGTTTCTCAGATCACAAAGGTATGAAACTAGAAATAAATTACACAAAGAAAATGAAAAAGCCCACAATCACATGGAGGCTTAATAACATGTTCTTAAATAATAAAAGGATCAATAACCAAATAAAAAAAGAGATCAAGCAATATATGGAGACAAATGACAACAATAATTCAACAACACAAAATCTGTGGGACACAGCAAAGGCTGTGCTAAGAGGGAAATACACTGCAAAACAGGCCTACCTCAGGAAAGAACAATCCCAAATGAACAGTCTAAACTCACAATTAATGAAACTATATAAAAGGAAGAACAAATGAGGCCCAAAGTCAGTAGAAGGATGGACATAAGAAGAATTAAAGCAGAAATAAATAACATAGAGAAGAATAAAATAATACAAAGAATCAATGAAAGCAGGAGCTGGTTCTTCGAGAAAAAAAACAAAATAGATAGACTCCTAGCCAGACTTATCAAGAAAAAAAGAGAGTCTACACACATAAACAGAATCAGAAATGAGAAAGGAAAAATCACTACAGACACCACAGAAATACAAAGAATTATGTACCAAATACAAAGAAATATGGTAACAAACTGGATAATCTAGAAGAAAGGGAAAACTTTCTAGAAAAATACAACCTTCCGAGGCTGACCCAGGAAGAAACAGAAAAGCTGAATAGACCAATTACCAGCAAAGAAATTGAATTGGTAATCAAAAAACTACCTAAGAACAAAACCCCTGGAGCAAATGGCTTTACCACTGAATTTTATCAAAAATTTACTGAAGGCCTAATACCCATCCTCCTTAAAGTTCTCCAAAAAGTAGAAAAGGAGGGATTACTTTCAAACTCATTCTATAAGGACAGCATCATTCTAACAACAAAACCAGGCAAAGACACCACACACACAAAAAAATTACAGATCAACATCTGTGATGAACATAGATGCAAAATTACTCAACAAAATATTAGCAAATCAATTTCAGAAACACATCAAAAAGATCATCCATTATGATCAAGTAGGATTTATTCCAGGGATGCAAGGATGGTAAAGTATTCAAAAATCCATCAACATCATACACCACACATCAACAAAAAGAACAAAAACCACATGATCATCTCCATAGATGCTGAAAAACCATTCAACAGAACTCAACTTCCATTCATGATAAAAACTCAACAAAATGGGTATAGAGGGCAAGTACCTCAACATAATAAAGGCCATATATGAGAAACCCACAGCCAACATCATACTTAAGAATGAGAACCTGAAAGCTTTTCCTTTAAGATCATGAACAAGACACAGATGTCCACTCTTCCCACTTTTATTCAACATAGTTCTGGAGGTCCTAGCCACAGCAATCAGATAACACAAAGAAATAAAAGGCATCCTAAATGGTAAGGAAGAGGTTAAACTGTCACTGTTGGCAGATGACATGATATTGCACATAAAAAGCCCTAAAGAATCCACTCCAAAACTACTAGAACTAATAACTGAACTCAGCAAAGTTGCAGGATATAAAATCAATACACTGAAATCTGTTGCATTCATATATACTAACAATGAACTAGCAGAAAGAGAAATCAGGAAAACAATTCCACTCATAACTGCATCAAAAATAATAAAATGCCTAGGAATAAACCTAAGCAAGGAGGTGAAAGACCTATACCCTGAAAACTACAAGACACTAATTAAAGAAATTAAAGAAGACACCAATAAATGGAAATACATCCTGTGCTCATGGATAGGAAGAATTAATATTGTCAAAATGGCCATCCTGCCTAAAGCACTCTAACAGATTCAATGCAATCCCTATCAAAATACCAATGGCATTCTTCAACGAACTAGAACAAATATTTCTAAAATTCATGTGGAACCACAAAAGACCCCGAATAGCCAAAGCAACCCTGAGAAGGAAGAATAAAGCTGGGGGAACTATGCTCCCCAACTTCAAGCCACAATAATCAAGACAATTTGATAATGGCACAAGAATGGACCCATAGATTAATGGAACAGACTAGAGAGCCCAAATATAAACCCAAGCATATATGGTCAATTAGTATATGATAAAGGAGCCATGGATATATAAATGGGAAATGACAGCCTCTTCAATAACTGGTGTTGACAAAACCTGAGAGCTACATGTAAGAGAATGAAACTGGATTAGTCTAACTCCATACACAAAAAGAAACTTGAAATAGATCAAAGACCTGAATGTAAGTCATGAAACAATAAAACTATTAGAACAATACATAGGCAAAAACCTCATGAATGTAAACATGAGCAACTTTTTTCCTGAACACATCTCCTTAGGCAAGGGAAACAAAAGCAAAATGAGCAAGCTGGAACACATCAAACTAAAAAGCTTCTGTACAGCAAAGGATACCTTCAGTAGAACAAAAAAGCATCCTACAGTATGGGAGAATATATTTGTAAATGACATATCCGATGAGGTGTTAACATCCAAAATATATAAAAAACTTACACACCTCAACATCCAAAAAGCAAATAACCCGATTAAAAAATCGGCCGAGAATCTGAAGAGACACTTCTCCGAAGAAGAAATTCAGATGGCCAACAGGCACATGAAAAGATGCTCCACATTGCTAATTACCAGGGAAATGCATATTAAAACCACAATGAGATATCACCTCACACCAGTAAGGATGGCCAGCATTGACAAAACAAGGAACAACAAATGCTGGTGAGAAGGATGCAGAGAAGGGGAACCCTCCTACACTGTTTGTGGGAATGTGAATTCGTTCAACCGTTGTGGAAAGCAATATGGAGGTTCCTCAAAAAAGTAAAAATAGAAATACCATTTGACCCAGGAATTCCGCTCCTAGGAATTTGCCAAAAGAACACAAGATCTCAGATTCAAAAAGACATATGCACCCCTATGTTTATCACAGCACTATTTACATGAGCCAAGATATGAAAGCAACCTAAATGTCCATCAGTAGATCAATGGATAAAGAAGAAGTGGAATATTCATACACAATGGAATATATCCAGCCATAAGAAGAAAACAAATTCTACCATTTGCAACCACATGGATGGAGCTGGAGGGTATTATGCTCAGTGAAATAAGCCAGGCGGAAAAAGACAAATACCAAATGATTTCCCTTATTTGTGGAGTATAACAACAAAGCAAAACTGAAGGAACAAAACAGCAGCAGACTCACAGAACCCAAGAAGAGACTAGCCGTTACCAAAGGGAAGAGGGTGGGGAGCAGGGGGGAGAAGGGGATTAAAGGGCATTATGATTAGCACACATAATGTAGGGTGGTCACAAGGAAGGCAGTATAGCACAGAGAAGACAAATACTGACTCTATAGCATCTTGCTACGCTGATGGACAGTGACTGCAATGGGGTGTGGGGCAGACTTATGGGTGAATGTAGTAATCACAATGTTGCTCATGTGAAACCTTCATAAGATTGTATATCAATGATACCTTAATAAATTAAAATGTTGAGTTATAAAGGATTGATAACCGCCATTCTGAACTCCCCAACCTTTAAGGTAGGGAAGCGTGCCCCTCCATTTGCTCTCCTCCACCAAGGACAAACAGTCTTCGTCTCACTTACAGCCCAGCCCGTTCCTAACACATCCCCCGAAAACGAGCAAACAAAAGCCTAAGGCTGTGTCTAGCCACAGGAGATGACACATGGGTACTAGAACTTCCATCTCCTTCCTGGCTCCCAATCCAGCACTTTCAGCAAAACATGCATTGTGTGATTCTCTGCCACTGTATTCACTGTGCAGAAGTACTCCCAAACTCTAGTTTTCAGGCAGAGTTTTCTTTTCAAAATTTAAATAAATTCCACTGGCTTCATCCCTTTCCAGCCACATATTTACAAAATCAAAAAAACGTAGTCATCTCACTGGATTTTCTCTTTCAGTTTCCGTGGCCAACACCAATAAGCTGTGGTTCCAATGCTTTTCACTCTATTGCATATAAAGAAAATGGAATCTGTCCAACACCCTGAAGCTAATCATAAAGGCCTCCCTGCAGACTGGAGCCGTCACCATCTTGTACTGTTTTGGAAGCTATGAATTCTTAAGAAACATCCTTATCAATAGGGGTCTGTTTGCAAGACCTTCAGGAGAAAGAGTAACCTAGGATGCCTTTGAATCTTCTGAAGGAATATCATCTAAACCTGGCTTGCTTAGTAATTACAAGAACTCCTATTTATACAATCACTTGCCATTTTACAGCCAGGCTATCTTCCCTGGAGAAGCCAGTGAATGCAATCTCCATGAATGAAAAATGGTAGTTTTAAAATAAAAACTTTGTAAGAGTCCTTATCTTTGAGTGATACATACAGAAGAATTTATAGAGAAAATTTCTATATTTTCTGAAATTTACTTTGAAATCATCTAGCAGAAGGTAAGCAGGGAAAGGGATTATAGATAAAGTAAGATTGGCCTTCCATTAATAGCTGTTGAAGCTGGCTGATGGATAACTGATGGCTCATTATTCTATTCTCAGCTTACATGTTTGAAAATTTTCATAATGAAAAGTTACCACATACACACACAAAAAATAGTGTGGGGTGTGTTGAGGGCCGCATGTGCAGGGGTAAATGGGAACAGTTGCTGGAAACCAAGTAAAGGCAAAACTGAGAGTTGAGGGTGGGGACAGGGCTTCCTTCTCTGTACCACATGCTGGCTCCTCTGAGACAGGACACCTCCAGATAAGCACCTTGCTGCCATGTGCTTTTTATTATCCCAGCACATAGCACTCAACCAAAGAACTATGAGATAAAAATGCATTTACCTTCACAAGTTGGCAGTAATGCACTTCGCCACCCAGTTACGTTGGATAGGATCAGGCCTCCTAGTTCTTAGTACCTCCCCAGCAAAAGAAACACACATTTGCCGATTATTAGACTTTCATACCCTCCCCTGTGTTTGGTATTACACAGGCCAAAAGTAGTACATGGTATTGAGAAAAGAAACATATCCCCTCCAAAAAAGTACAGTTCAACCTGAACAAACTGAGTTCCTCTACTCATCATCTCTATCCTCAGAGAAGAACATAAAATTTGGGAGGTAGGGCTCAAACCTAAGCAGGACGTCTAGAAGCTACACCTACGAACTAAAGCAGTCCTCAGACATTACATGCATCCCTAGGTAACAGCCACCTCAAACAGCACCCTAGAAGGAGAAACAAAGCCAAATCAGAGCACAGGTTTCAGTGGGGCACTTCTCATTAAGATGTGGCACTTGTCCAGCTTCTGTACTGTATACAGGGGCAGCAAGAGCCCTTATTTCTCAGATGATGATGATGGTGATACACACATATTAATAATAGAACTAAGTATTTCTGTAATGATTATGAGCCAGGAGACATCCTCAGCACTTTCATCTCTTAACTCGTGTAATCCTCACTCTATCCCAAAAGCAAATGCTATGATTGCACGCCCTCCTCCACCCCCACTTCACAAATGAGGAAACTGAAGCATAGTAATGTTCAGTCATTTGCCTAAAAGTTACCCTGGTCTTATGTGACAGAGCTGAGTTCTGAACCCAGCCAGCCAGCCTACACTGTGTGTTTAACCACTGATAATACTCCTCAATAGATACTATGAAAAATCAAACTGCAGTTCGTTGAAATTATTTGTTTTTCAGGGTTATACTTAATAGTTTATGTGAACTGTGTATTTATTAATCAAACATTGCTCACCTATCAACACATTGTACCTCGCATTGGAATAAGTATGTGGATTAACCAATATTTAATTATTTATGTTTTATTAGCCATATTTTACCAGACTACTTTGTAAGGATCTATGTATCCCTTTAGCAAAGGAAAATCACCCAAAGCTGAAACAAGTAGGTCAGAAGTATTTGCCAAAGGAAACACTTGAAGGTACAAGAGCAGATTAAAATGCTCTGATTCAACGCAGACATCTGTTCTTCCATAAGTGACCATCTGCTTCATATCCCAGACAGCAAAACATTTCAATAGGAAGTGTCAAATCTGACTCCGTATCAGAAAACAATTATCTGCATTTGCTACTAGCCACAAAGCTGATTTGAAACTCCTGGGGCAAAAGTTAATGGAAAAACCACAGTACAGATAGGTACACATTCTAATGGGACTAGACATTGGCCAAGATTCCTACCAGCACTAAGTATTAAATTGACCCAAAAAATATACAACTTAAGATGTTGAGAGAATTTCAGAGGAAACAAAGACTTCACGGGGAAAGATTGCCTAAACATAAGGTGTTGGGCCAGGACTTCAGGGGGAGATAAAAGTCACTGACCCGAAAGACGAAGAGGCTCACATGTGATTACAAGGGACACTTAAGGTAATTAAAATGGCTTTTAGAGGCTCGGAAAAGTGAGCACTAGAGCCGGTTCTGATGTGAGGAAAGGTTTCATGGAGGAGACAAGCAAGACACTGAGTTGGATCTCAAAGACTCAACATTTCCTCAGATGAGACTCGGTGTGAGGGAAGGAGGGATGCCAGCAGCCAGGAAGCATCACATGGATTCAGAGTAGTGACATCCGGGAAGGTGGTCTGGGAAAGTGGCTTGGGAAAACTGAAGATAGGGATGAAAGTCTGCAATTGTTTCCATAGGCAGCAGAAAGTCTCTGGAGTTCATTTAGTGAACACATATTCAGCATGTATTATGGACTAGACCCTGGCAGTTCAGCATGAGCTAGAAATACTATGTGCCTGTTGTAACAGAGCTTGGACTCTAAGGGGAAAAGAATCAAAGATGTCAGATAATTTCAGCTGGTAAGAAATGCAGAGAAAAATTTGAAACTGGATAAAGAGAGGGGGCAGGGGAAGCTTAGCACAGCAGCTGGTTAACTCCAGTTTCATTCCTCTGAAAGACATGTTCAGGGCACAAGGAGGAAGGGAACAGACAGCTCTGGAGGCATAAAGAATGCAGAGTGCTCCAGATTACCGTGCAGCCTGAGAAGGTGCAGCTGACTCCGTCTTTTTAACTCAACCTCATTAACGGAGCTAATGAGAGGCTACCTCAACAATGATGTCTTGTTAACACAAGCAGAAGAAGCTTCTTAAAAAAGTGGTGTCAAGCTCTCTTTGGGGTTTCAGCTGACAAACAGCTGCAATGCAGTTACTGCTGCAAAATCCCAAACACGCATCCATTCAACGGAGACACGCTTATGCATAAATGCTCCAGACCAGAATCAGGTAGACCTTTTTTTCACATATCCCCTACAAAAAAGTATAGTTCATTTTTAAATAAATAGCAAGATTTTTTAAAATAATGTTATTAAATAGATAAAGGTGGGATGAAACATGTACATTCATACAATGATGGTATACGGTGGGGGACTCTACAGCCTTTCTAAAAGGCCACACAGCAGCATAAAGTTCGTTTCCTTTAACCCAGTAATTCCCTTTTTGGAATCTAAAGATGGTATTGGATAGTTAGCTAAGTATTTACATATAAACAAGTTCAGAGCAGGATTATTTATAAAAACAAATTAATTATCTTAAAAGAAAAGTCATATAAACATTATGTTCATACAAAAAAATGTGCAACCCATCAAGACAGTTTGAAAGAATATTAATACAAAAAAACATGTTTTCAAAAGCAGGAAATGATCATACTTACTGTGACCTCCAAATTCATAAGAATATGAGGAAAAAAATATGAAAATACAAAATGCTAGTAACAAGATTCTAACTTCTAAGAAGCAAGAATTTGTTTTTAAAACCACACATGCAAATTTTTCCTTCTCTGAAACTCTTTATCAACTTGGTGTCCTTATAATGTCAGTTCCATCACTTAACTGGACTTCCGTGCTCTAAGGATCATCTCAGCTCCAGGTTTCCCACACAGAGCCCTAGAACTGTTATTCTGAGAGTGTCTCAAAGTGAAAAGGAGAAAGCAGACCTGACCTAGCCATGACCCACCTTTCTTCTCTGCACAGCAGATGGCTCCCAGACCCGGCTGAAGCCCTCTCCACATGTCGCTGCCTGCCAAGCATAACCAGGGTGTGGCTCCGATCCAGGCACAGTGACAGAGCTGATGGGTGTGATCATCTTAGGTATGAACAGATAAATATGGAGTTTCTAGCACTGAATTCTAGTTCACTGTCAACATCAGTGCACATATTTTACTGCTCAACAAACCTGAAAATACCCATGCTCATCCCCTCTCCTTTCAAGGATGCCATCAGTAAGTCCTCAACTTCTCCCTCCTGCCATCGCCTCACCCTATTTCAACCTCAAATTGATGTCACTGTCAACAAACCTCAGTCTCCACAGAATCAAGCTGGCCCACATCCGCTCTAAGGCACACTTTGCAGCTATCTGCCCAGGTGTTGAGGGCACAGCCAAACCTCAGGACTCCTGTGTGCTCAATGCTGGTGGACATGCAGTGACACTGCAGACCACAGCCATAGCCGTCAACCGCCACCCTCACTAAATCTGTCACCACTTAATTATCCACCCCTATAACCAAGTTCTCACTTAAAATATGGCCTTCAACTGGCTTAAGCAAAAGCCTCTGAAAACTGAACATCAGATTTATAACGGCCAGCCCCACACTAGTGTCCCATTCCCCACCCAATCCCCACCACACTGACCTTCTTGCTTCCGTTCTGTCGGAGCCTATCTTCTTCAAATTGGTGAACAAGAGCTAGAACCACCTATTTCCCGAGGTCCAATATTCCACCTAGACTTTGCCCTGACCATGGACAAGCTCTTGTAATTATTATGGGTTCTGCATTTATATATTCTGCTACCATTTCAATGAAAGCCCCTTGACAGCCAGCACATGACTCACCTTTGCTGTGCACCTTCAAATGTATCACTTGGTGCTGCAGCCCCCAGGAGTGCTCAGCAACCATCTGTCTGAAAGGCTTTCCACAAGCATGAAAATGAACAGGTCATCAGTGGCCTTCCCATAGCCTCTACATTTTCCAGGTGCCATGGGCAGCTACTGCAGCTCATGCTTCTCATCCATAACATAGGGTTTGGGGTGTGACAACAGGGTCTACCTCCCCCAAAGTGTGGTGGTTTGCCTATATTACAGCAACTGCCACCTTTTCATTCCCAAAAGCCCACCCCAACTTCACTGACAATCAGTTCACCCATTTATTTGACATTGGTCTAGCACACACACACTGGTGTGCCATATGAACAGGAGAAGCTTTGCTCTCCAGAGGTTCATGGTCTGAGAGAGACACGCAAGTGTAAAAATACTTTATGACAACATGTCACACTATTAAGCACACTGGCGATGCTAATAGCTATGGGACCACAAAGAACAGGGCTGGGTGAGAAAGAAAAGGCCAAGTGCGTGCTACCTAGAAAGTAAGGGAGTGAGGGAGTGAGGGCAGGGCCACCAGGAGGGCCGCCCTAGGTCCATGAGAACCTCTTAGCTAAACAGTTAGGGAGAATAACAGGGAAAACAGCAGCAATAACAATACAGAACTGATCTCTGCTCAGTTAACTCATTTCAGCACTAAAGAATTATATAAATGAATTGGACTCAATTCTTCCCAGTTCTCTCATTTTAAAAATAGAACAGTACTTCAAACACTTTACATACCATGAAATCTCAATCAAAATGCTCCAAATAACTCAAAGGTCTTTTTTTAAAAAAAAATTTGGTTATACATCAGTACAGTCATTAACCCTGACAGAGTGATTACTAAGAATTTTAAGGAATTAATTACACCAAAATCTTTGGTGTAAATTTCTTCTTTGTATAAAGCCATACCCCGTGTTCTTTAGTTATACACTTTAAACCAAATTCACACACACATACACACACACCCCATAACCATCCCATACTTATGAGAATGATAATTTCCTCTAGTATGCCTCCTAGTTCATTTGTTAGATGCCAGACTTTAGCAGTCACAATTGCTACCACTTAGTTTCAAAGAGCTCTAACTTTGCTCCAGTACAACCACTTCCTAGACTGACAACATCCGTTTGTGTCTGAAATTAGTTGTGAGCCTTAAGTGCCTCTTTATTTAAACCTCCAGCTGCTGAGTTTCTGAGGCTCTTTTACTAAGTGACATTTATTCAGAACAATGGGGGGAGGGCATCCCCTGCTCCAATCCACCCTGACCACCAAAGCTTTATCTTATTAAATACAGCCCCAGTCGCTTAATTCTCCTACTCAAAGATTTCCAATGGTTCCCAATTACTTCCTAAAGTATCAGCTGATGGCCTCACAGTCAAGACCCTCTACTACACGATGCCAGTCATCTTCCAATCTTATCTTCTACCAGCAGCTACATTATCCAGTCAAACCTTTTCGAACCTTAAACATAGCCACCCCTAAATCTCTGGAGTTCACCAGGCCAGTCCAGCCAACATGCCCACCCATCTGCTCTTCTATTAAGATCAACCCAACACCATCTCCCTCCAAAGCCTTCCCTGGTTATGACCAACTGATGGTCAGCTCTCATGCCTTTGAACCGCAAAGTACTTTCCACCTCAATGAAAAGGATCACTCTTTGCCAGGTGTTTTAAGTATTCCTGAACTAATACTATACCTCTAGTCCTCAGCTACCTGTAAACTCCTCGAGGGCAGAGCCGTGAAATCTGACTCATCCCATCACCCCTACAGGATGAGTTATTTGCCCCAGCGTTTCATTGTAGTGTCCCTGAAGTGTGTCAGGAGGACCTGTCTGTAGGTACAAGGGAGCCATGGGTGGTTTTTGAGCAGGCGAAACATGTGCCTGGAACTGCACTCTAAGATGATCAAGGCAGCCTCCCAGAGCGGAAAGCACTAGACTTGGGAGTCAAAATTCATCTGTGCCTCACTAACTGTGTCACTTTGGACAGACTCACCTCCCTGCCCCCTGTTCCTTGACCACAGGAACCTACTCTAAAATTTTTGCTTTGGGAGTAAATCACAGAAAACAAGTAAACTGTATCTCACGTTCCAGTTCCAATCTCCTGGTGGTAACTGTCGCAATGACTGAGGTCACAGGCAGAGGATGTGACCCACTCTCAAACTGCACCACAGACCTGGAAGCTAGGGAGCTGTGTGAGGCCGTGGAACTGCCATCCTTGGACCCTATGATCTTTAAGATCATTGGATTTAGGGAGTTTTGCGATGTTCCTCTAAAAGTCTATGGGGTTGTTCTGGAAGGAAGTTGAAATGCTCCTCTAGGAGATGAGCAGAAGGGAAGGGGAAGGGAGGAAGGGAGGAAGATCTGGTATTAAAATTTGTCATTTTAAAGAACACAGCCAAACACTTGCATTTTCATCAGGAAACTACACAAAAGTAAATGCACAATATTTTTTTTTAAGTTTATTCTTTGACTAAAATGTTCTGGCCCTTTTAGAGCAAATGGGAACCAAGAACTACAGGTGCTGAAGTGTTCCCAGGGCAGTTGGGACATGGCGGCAGATGGCACATGGTGCCCAGCTTGCCTTCCCCACTCGCCACTGCACAGCCTCCTTGGCTCACCAGCTGTGGACGACAGCAACAATGTGCCCGCAGACAGAATCCTGTCGTGACTAAGGGGGTCCTGTACCACACCTGGCACCCAGAGCTTGTGCAATTAACCTTTACAGCTACTATTTATCACCATTATCAAGATCATTACCACGCAATTAGTGGGGCATTGCTGTCTACATGTTAGCGCAAAGCAACCGTTTAAAGAAAGAAAGAAACATGTCAGCCAGTCCATACCCATAATAAGTCTTCGAAACATCTGCTGGCTTTTTTTTGGTGTCTGGTGTTGATGCCAAACATGGAACAGTTTTCACTACCCCTTTTCAATTTTGTGGTGCAGCTTATGAAGTAATAGGTGCTTAGGCAAAGATGCACACATGTCCAGGCTGGTATATTTAAAAGAACTGATCTGATAGAAATGAACATCCTACCCTTTTAGAAAAAAATAAAGGAGTTTTTCCACAGGGTGAGCTCAGACCTTGGAGCTTCACAGAAATACAGCAAATTAAAATGACACTATTTCCTAACAACTCACAGGGATAAGCCAATGAAGGTCAGTCACACTTGGAAACAACTCACGTAAGTCCTTGGCAGCGGCGAGAAGTCTTGGATGCCTCTCACAAAGGGGAATACCAAAGAAGTTCTCCAGTCTGGAAGGCAGGACACCTACATCCACCCCAACTAGCAAAGTGCAAAGCCACGAAGGGCTTCTGCTGTTTCTAATGACTTCATAATGCCTCAAAGTTCTACAGCAGAAATATATTGAAGCCTAAGCCCAACTTGCATGGGATTATAATTCCTGCACAAAACAGGCACTCAAACCCACCTGAATTAAATAAATAGACCAAGTGAATATGGTGGAGATACACAGGACCACAACACATAAACAGATCTTGCACAGCGCACATCATAAGGTGTGAAGCCCACCCTCTTAAGGCAGGTGATCTCTCTGAAACCCTCAGTGTATGAGCAAAATTTCCCACATTTGCTTTACAAGCCATTGCTAAAGCAGTTGGCAGGCTGTATTGCCCATCAGTAGCTGTCCATGATAAAAGAACACTGGGGTTCAGGTAATCATCACTATAGTAAACAACGGACTTTCATATGTATGCACATGGTTTTGCTGCTGCTAAGGACTGATGACACCTATAACTTGAGTAACTCTTTAAAATGCCCTAGACAAATATAACTACACAAGATGTCATAACAAAGGAAATTACAATAAAGCTGGCAGAAATCAAGGTGATCCCTGAGAGATTCAAGTACATTAAAAATATGCACAAAAAATACAAGCAATTATATTATCAGAACCTAAGAACATTTTAATACTCAAAAATGGACCTATGAGTGCACATTGATCAAGGACAGAGTTCAAGTTTCAACACACACATACTTAAGAACTCCTAATACAAGAAAAAGCAGAGTCAATTAACTTCATGAAGTCAGCCTTTTCAAGGCAGACTACCAACACACAGAAAACATAATAAAGCACCTTAAATATAAGTGGTAAAGCAATAAATTGAGTACATTTTTCCAAAAGGCAGAGCAACTCAATAAATTAGATGCTGAAAACTGGACTAAGTTAATGCTTCCTTGACCTGTTTTTACAATTGATGTATCTCTGTTTCCCTTTCTTTATTGAAAATGCCTATTTACAGACATATCTCTAGAAGAGATTTAATCAGGAACCAACCTCACAAAGACAAAGAAAAATTTCATTCTTGACCCATGATTACCTTCTAAGCAGCTACAATCACTTTCGCTTCAAAACATTTGGCACCGAAATATGACAGATAACACACTGATGTTTAAAATGCCACTAATCTGATTCCAATATTTTTCACTGGATATTTTACTCCTGTGAAGTATCTTTTATTTTACTCAAAATGAAAGGAAGTCATTTTACTTGAAACTATTAAAACAAACCCTGCTAATTTTTCCTTGGGTCTACTCTGAACTTCAGCTCATCCAGAATCATTTGGAAACACACTGTATTTTGTAACTACTGCTGAGCAGCATAGGTTTCTTCAACAATAGAAAGCATCACTTTTCAAATGCTGAGTTTATTTTAATAGGTAAAACTTTTTCTAAATATTGGTATTTCTATAGTAAAAGCTCAAGAAAAGAAAAGGAAAGGTATCCTTTTTGATGTTTCAGCAATATGGAAAGCACAGAGCAAACAAAATTTAGCTTCACAGCAATATTAAAATAACACTGAAAACCTGGAGCAATGTCACTCCTTCCCACCATCAAAAAATAAATTTTCAAGGTATGTAATTTACATAGAAGCTACTTCCTGCTGAGTCCTGCTACTCCCGTTCACTAAAGGGCCAGAGGCAATGGTACTGCCTTAAAACAGAGACTCCCGACCCAACCCGAGACCAGCTGGCTCAGAATTGCTCTAACAGAGAATGGCATCAAAAAAAATTTTTTAATACAAACATTTGAAATAATCACACAAAACCAGGCCTCCCATGTGGCAGTGATAAATCTCAACAGTACTTCTATATTACCCAGCTGACAAAATGTGTACACAAAAATAAGATTTCAGTGGGGACAGCTGTCCTCAGAAAATGAGACATGGGATTACCATAAAAGTGGATGTTCATAATACCTTCAGGTTTAAGGAGAATTGTAGGTTAATTCTGTAGTTTGCAGATAAGAAAATTGATATGCAAAGGTACAAAAATGATAGCTGCTGCGGAACTGAGCTATTAATAAATAACCCCTTATCCCTATATCGCAACCTAAACTAGGGCTGCACCTTTGCCCCTTCCTCTCACATGGTGTCAAAAGCAGCGTCCATCCCTCCTGCATTAACTCTTCTGTTCCCCCTGGCATCTACGTACAGAGGCTCACTCTGCTACCTGATGTAACAGCACTTGCCTCAGGTCTTCTGCTTGCCACCACTTCAAACGACATCCATCCTACAGGTCCCAGCCAGCATGTCTAAATTAGCTTCCAAAAACATCATTGGTAACTTTACCCATTCAAAATTTCTGTGATATAAAAAAACTCAATAGCTTGTCAAAATGGCCATCTTGCCTAAAGCAATTTATAGATTCAATGCAATCTCTATCAAAATACCAACAGCATTCTTCAATAAACTAGAGAAAATTATTCTAAAATACATATGGAACCACAAAAGACATCGAATAGCCAAAGTAATTCTGAGAAGGAAGAATAAAGCTGGGGGCATTATGCTTCCCAACTTCAAGCTCTACTACAAAGCCACAGTAATCAAGACAATTTGGTACTGGCACAAGAACAGACCCATAGACCAATGGAACAGACTAGAGAGCCCTGATATAAACCCAACCATGTATGGTCAATTAATATATGATAAAGGAGCAATGGATATACAATAGGGAAATGACAGCCTCTTCCAACAGCTGGTGTTGGCAAAACTGGACAGCTACATGCAAAAGAATGAAACTGGATTATTGTTTAACCCCATACACAAAAGTAAACTCAAAATGGATCAAAGACCTGAATGTAAATCATGAAACCATAAAACTCTTAGAAGACAACATAGGCAAACATCTCCTGAATATAAGCATAAGCAACTTCTTCCTGAATGCATCTCCTCGAGCAAGGGAAACAAAAGCAAAAATGAACTCATGGGACTTTTCAAACTAAAAAGTTTCTGTACAGCAAAGAACACCATCAACAGAACAAAAAGGAATCCTACAGTATGGGAGAATATATTTGTAAATGACAAGCCTGACAAGGGGTTAACATCCAAAATATATAATGAACTTAAATGCCTCAACACCCAAAAAGCAAATAACCCGATTAACAAATGGGCAGAGGCTATGAAGAGACAGTTCTCCAAAGAAGAAATCCAGATGGCCAACAGACACATGAGAAGATGCTTATCATCACTAATCATAGGGAAATGCAAATTAAAACCACAATGAGATATCATCTCACACCAGTAAGGATGGCCAGCATCAAAAAGACTAAGAACAACAAATGCTGGCAAGGATGTGGAGAAAGGGGAATCCTCCTGCACTTCTGGTGGGAATGTAAGCTAGTTCAACCATTGTGGAAAGCAATATGGAGGTTTCTCAAAAAACTAAAAATAGAAACACCATTTGACCCAGGATTCCCACTCATTGGAATTTACCCAAAGAATACAACTTCTCAGATTCAAAAAGACATATGCATCCCTATGTTTATCACAGCACTTTTTACAATAGCCAAAATATGGAAACAACCTAAGTGTCCATCAGTAGATGAATGGATAAAGAAGATGTGGTATATATACACAATGGAATACTATTCAGCCATAAGAAGAAAACAAATCCTACCATTTGCAACAACATGGATGAAGCTGGAGGACATTATGCTCAGTGAAATAAGCCAGGAGGAGAAAGACAAATGCCAAATGATTTCCGTCATTTGTGGAGTATAACAATGAAGTAAAACTGAAGGAACAAAATAGCAGCAGACTCAGAGACTCCGAGAATGAACTATTGGTTACCAAAGAGGAGGGGTATGGGATGGTGGGTGGAGAGGGAGGGAGGGAGAAGGGGATTGAGGGGTTTTATGTTTAGCTCACATGGTGTGGGGGTATCACGGGGAGAACAATGTAGCACAGAGAAGGCACATAGTGGATCTGTGGCTTCTAACTACACTGATGGACAGTAACTGCATTGGGGTATGGGTGGGGACTTGATAATATGGGTAAATGTAGTAACCACATTGTTTTTCTTGTAAAACCTTCATAAGAGTGTATAGCAATCATACCTTAATAAAAATAAGTAAAAAAAACCTCAGTAGCAAAAAGCAATCTGAATAAAAAATGGGCAGAGGATCTGAACAGACATTTTTCCAAAGAAAAGATATAAGGGGCCAACAAGCACATGAAAAGGTGTTCAACATCACTAATCATCAGGGAAATGCAAATCAAAACCACAGTGAAGTATCACCTCACACCTGTTAGGATGGCCACTACCCAAAAGACAAGAAATAACAATGTGGAGAAAAGGGAACCCTCCTATACTGTTGGTGGGAATGTAAATTGTTGCAGCCACTATGGAAAGCAGTACGGAGGCTCCTCAAAAAGTTAAAAGTAGAAATACCATATGATCCAGCAATTCCACTTCTGGGTATTTATCCAAAGAAAACAAAATCACTATCTCAATAAGACATTTGCACCATGTTTATAGTGGCATTATTTACAGTAACAAAGACATGAAAACAACCTAAGTGACCATAAGAGATGAATGGATAAAGAAAATGAGGTGTATGTATAGACACAATGGAATATTATTTGCCCATAAAAAGAAGAAAACCCTGCCATTTGTGACAATATGAATGGACTTTGAGGGCATAATCCTAAGTGAAATAAACCAGACAGAAAAACAAATACTATGTGATATCACTTATATGTGAAATCTGAAAGAAGGAAAAAAAAAAAGGCAACTTCACAGATACAGAGAACAGATTGGAGATTGGGAGTGGGCAAAATGTGTGAAGGGAATCAAAAGATACAAACTTCCAGTTATAAAATAATTAAGTCCTGTGGATGTAATATACAATATGGTGACTATAGTTAATACTGTATTGCATATTTGACAGCTGCTAAGAAAGTAGATCATAGAAGTTCTCATCATGAGGAAAAGTTTTATAACTGTGTGATGATGGATGGATGTTAATTAGACTTATTGTGTTAGTCATTTTGTAATATATACAAACAACGAATCATTATGTTGTACACCTGAAACTAACATGTTATATATCAATTATATCTCAATTAAAAAAGAAAAAACTTGGGGAGCCATCAGGTGAGAAATTCGGGATCAACAGAGATGAGGCTTAGAACCTCACCCCCCTGTTTTGAGAGAAATCTTCTGCATCCATGGATGTTTTGTTGCCCTTGTCTAGCTTGGATTAATACTTAGTCTATAGGCACAGACCTGATCATCTATATTTGCCCTCTTACAGCACTAAACTATGTTTTCTACCTTTATCTTGCATATACCTACCATTTCAGCATTTAATTAAAAATAATAATAATAATAAGGGAGAAATGTGGGATTCACATATAAATCAAGTATAAAAATCAAACGAATAATCATAACTGACCTGATTGTTTATAGTTCATGATGCATGATCAAAACCGAAAGTTTCTGTGATGACTGCCCTTGCACTGTTCACCATGTAAGAACTTATTCACTATGTAAGAACTTGTTCACCATGTAAAAACTTGTTCGTTATGCTTCAGAAGATTGGAGACTGTTGAGAATTAGGCTTGGGGTTGATTAATGATTGTGCATTGAGTCCCCTATACGGAATTCTATTGTTGTTAACGACCATATGATCAATAAATATGAGAGACGCCCTCTCAAAAAACAAAAAAAAAAGAAAAAATTTGACTGGATCCCCATTTCTTAGAGAGTAAAGCAGAAATTCCCAAGTTTGCATGAGAGACCTGACTATCTTTCCTGCTGTACCATCCATGATGGTCAACAATTACCCTCTGTTGACTTGCTGTACTTCAGTATACCTTGCTGATTCCAAGCTCAGACTTGTGTTTTGACTTGGAATCTGTCACTCAAATAATGCCTAACCTTCAAGACCAGGTTCCACTTCTTCATGGTGCCGAAGCTACAGGGCTCTCTCGTCCTCAAAAACCCTGAGAAGCCATGTCCACTGCCATTCACTTCACCTTCCTCACTTGCACTGTTTGAGAGCCACTGTGAGGTCCATCAGGGAATAAGAATCCTTTTCAAAGACAAACCCAGTAGGGGATGAATAAATACATTGGGGAATAATAACTTGTCAAACCTGCAACAAAAAGAATTTTTTCTGAACTGGTACCAAAACCCACCCAACTCAAGTAAAGATTGGTGAACTCTTTCTTTTATGGAAGAAAAAAGGGGAAAAGATCCCTCACTGAATATTTGTTTTTGATGTCAGATGTACAGTGCCCCTCAAAAAATTTTTTTAACTATGGTTTTATAATATGCCAATCATTACATTCTAAAGGCAGATTATCAATCTTATTTTCTAAAATATCTTCTAAAATACACCAAGTATCTCTAAGCACATTGCAAATGTCAAATGTCAAAAACCTACCAAATGTCAAAAAACATTTATGGACTCAATGGATGAGGGTTTCCTGTATTCCATTTGTCATGCAAAGGGTCTCTATAAGTAAAGAACCAAAGAAGCCAAATAAAAAAGGAAGAGTTGAAGAAACTCAGGAAAGAATCTACCCAAAGCCAAACTCGGTCCTCCTCGTTTCTTTTCCTCTCCCAAAAAGCAAGTATCATTCAGTGATGAATGCAATTTAAATGAAAAAACTGTCTAGCTGTGAATGACCACCATACTATCCCTCCTGTCTCAAGTAACCCTTGCCCTAAAATACACGCACCAAACACAAACAAAAATGTAGAAAATGCAGTGCTAATGGCTCATACTACTGGTTTCTTACTAAAGAGAGAGAGAGAGAAAGAAGGGGGGAAAAAAGCTATCAAGAGATTCCATATATTTTTATCAAGTAACATTTTCTCTATGATTTTAACTTTCTTTCAGAGCAATAAGGCAAATATGTACAAATAAAAAACATAATGGAGAAGTCACTAACATACGGAGTAGATAAGCCTCTTTACTAAGATAAGCCTCTTTACCTGTACGGAAATTTATAGAAATTTCAACCTTCACCCAAAAAGGTATGACCTTAGCTATTTAGTGAGGATTGGATATCTCCGACATGTGCACTATGGAAAAAGGTAGTAAACAGTGTACCTTCCCCAAAAGCATGAGTTATTAATATATCATTACAAATCTATTTTTACATGTTGGCATCAACTAACATTATCAAAGGTAGGCAGTACCTTTGCAAACAAAGTAAAAATGATCTAAGCCTATTAAAATGAGTTAGAGTCAAAACATTTGATGACTCAAAGATTTATTCCTAAATACTTCAGAAAAAAATCAATTGTACATAGTTCTACAGCTTGTATTCTCAACAGAGCAACCAAGGCTACAATAAATACCTTTGCAAACAGCCACAGGCTACAGATGGAATTTGAGATTTAAAATGTGGCCTTAACAAGTTAATTTAACTATCAAAATTACTTCTCATTCAGACCAAAGCATCTTGGAAAGCTATACCCACTTACACAGCAAATGAACTGCTGGCAGAACCAGGCAGCAGACCTCAGGGAGCTGACACATTCCTTTGAATTAAAAATAAATGTCTCATTCTCAACATACCACAACCTCATCTACTTCTTCAATGTTTTCTTTACCTTAAGATTTTAATTATTCATAAAACATACAAACAAAAAAACAAAAAAGAAATTACATCGATAAACCTCTTCACCCCTCAACAAATAACATTTGGGTATTAGCATGGTTATACCATCTTTAACATTATTCTAATTACAGTGTACATTTAATTTTGTATCTTTTTTCACTTAACCTAGCGTGACCTTCCATCACTGGGCTATACAGTCTTTATATCCATTTAATGGCTACATATTATTTCTTCTAGTGGATAAACTGTGGTTACATAACCATTTTCCTGCTGTTGGACCTTTGAAGTTATTCAGATGTTTTCAGAACTTAAATAATGCTAGCTGAATATCCTCATCCACAATTTCAATACCCAAGGGAGAAGCAATATCCCAGAGGACTGAATGAAAGGGTATGAACATATGTGTACCTCCTGATCATCTTGCTTTTCAAAGGAGACCAGACACTTTTGCACACCTCCACCAGCAATGCCCAAAGGTACAGGTCACTATGACTTGGCAGTGTTGGGTATACTAGGCATCTTTTGTTTTGCTAATTTAATAGGATAACAGATTATATTTTTGTTTGTGAGTCTTTGAATCTAAGTTTATTCAGTATTTTTCCACTGGCTTTTTACTCGTTAATTCCCTCCTTTCTGAATTGCCCATTCGTGTCCTTTGGCCAACCATCCATTAGACTCTTAATGTTCTTCTCATTTAATTTGATGGAGTCAAAGTGCCCCATAAGTGTCTTGCATTTTCAATTAGAAGCTTTTATATTAGAAGCAGAATAATAGAGACTTAATTCTATCAGCAATCAGTTGGGTAAATGTTAGGAAGAAAGCTATACCACTACTCCCATGGAATCCCCACTTCTGGGAAATAAGATGTTCTTTAAACCCGTGGCTCTCCAATTTATGGAACACAGCCCACCACTTCTCAACCATTACTACTTTCCAATAGAGGGCAAACCTGGTGACAAAAAAGAACTGTCACTATACAAACAAACTGGTGAAAAATACACATTTAGAAATAGGATTGTGGATGATTCTTATTTGAACAACAAAGTTTACCTGGCCTAAGTTTTCAAAACTAGAAAATTATAAGCCCCAAATACTGTTGATAATAAAGTGTATCACTACACCCTGTAGATATGGCCAAAGAATTCACAACAAACTGCATGCAATAACCTTTTATTTGAGGCCAGGCTTCTAAAATCAAGGCGAAGGTTAAGACAAAATTATCCTTGGAAATTACTTAAATAGACCACACAGTAGAACAGTGTGGTTTTCTGAGTACTGCACTCTCTCTCCTAAAGCACATGCTGCCAGTTTTTCCTGTATCACTGGGACAGATTGCTGTTTGGTTGGTTGAATACCAGCAGCAATGAGTCTGGTTTGTGTTTCAGGGAATGTGGCATTAAAAAAAAAATTGCTAATTATTTTTAAGCAAACGTGTGCAGTTGAATTAGAGTATGTTAAATGCACATGATACAATGTCACTGTAAAGTGATAATGGTAAAGCCAAATGAACTAATTTATAACATTAAAACAAAACAAAAGCAGCAGTTGAAAACCAAGACCAACTCAAGACCACACTGATCTCACACTGACAAAACACCCGTCTCGAAGACTCACCTGAGTTAAACCGATCTGAATGTATAAACCCATCACTGTTTTGCAACCTTGCCAAATTCTAAGTGACATCAGACTTTAGAACACTGAACACAAATCTCACACTAATTTTTCATTTACAGATGACAAATTTCAGTAACTCTTAAAATGTACTAAGTACCCAGGAGGATGTGATTATGAGTATGGGTATGTGTATGAAGTCAAGGTTATGTAACAGAGAAACTGCTCAGAATACAGCAGTGCTCTGTCTAACCTTCCTGTGCCAGAAGACCAAGATGGACCACCAGAAAGAACGAATTTCTTCAAAGCACCAAGACTGAACAGGCAAATGGAACCCAAGGCTGCCAAATAAATGTACCCTTTGTTCAAAAAATTTGCTAGAAGAAGAATGTATGTACTTATGGAAGCATGAAGAAACTTGGGTGCGAATAAAAGGGAAGTAAAACAGCCAAAGCACTGCCACAAGTGTGTCACTTAGTGCCCAGAGAATCCGACCATATGCGTGTAACTTTCTTACTTTTTAACCACATATTTGCAAAGAATCAAGAGGTAAGGAGATCCTTAGGTATCATTCTAGAATCTTAAAAGCATGTCATGAGAACTGTTGACCTGCCTCTGACAAAGTGATAAGAAAAGCAACCATATTCAACTTCATTTTTTTTAACTTCTAATACTTTGTTCTTTAACAAAATTAATATGGGTTGATTAGAGAAATTTTAGAAAAGTATAAAGAAAATCAATTCATCTATAATTCTGACTGTAAAAGAATGAATTAGGTAGTAAGAACCCTGGAAGAAAGTAAGAATACAATTTTGAAACTAACCATAAGACAAGGGAGTAATAAGCAGACACCATCTCTAGACTTTAGAGAACTGACATCGGGAAATCTAAGAAAAAGCTCCTACATGTGTAGGAGAGATCACTGCTTTTGCAGCACCAGAGACACTGAAACAGCAAAGTCTGAGAACGACAAGCTGCCCAAAGCTTCACCTAAAGCCATTAACTGGGTAGCTCCATTCTGAAAACAATATATATAAAAATTAGAGGGGTAGGTACATGGCCAAGGAGGAAATAAAACTGTGGTATGAACCGAAAAGAATTTTGTCAGAATTCGCTGAAGCACATGAACAATTTTTTTTAGTACGTAGGAAAGTAAGGTTCTCAGCTATATTTGGAAAAAAGAAGTGATAAGCTGCAGTGTGAAGAATGTAGGCTACTATTAACCAATCATATTTTCTCTTGATCTTTTATAACAGAACAACTTCAAGCAAGAAAAGGAGTAGCAGTGAGGGCAGAAAATTAGCCTGTGTCCCTCCTAAAAAAATTAAAAATAAATTAAGGAGAAAATTGCCAAGGCATTTTTACAATCCTGTTTCATTTTCTCACTTCAGGACCTTCAATGGTGCAGCACTTCTCATGGAAGCAAGCACAAACTGCCCTGCTTGCCAAGAAGCTCCTCCTTCCAGCCCGTGACCTCCACCCTCAGTCTCCCTCCTGGTGGACTCCTCCAGATTCACCCAATGTCAGCTTCTCTAAAGGGTCCTTCACTTGCCATCAGCCGGGGAAGAGTTAAGCAGGTTAAGAGTTAAGAGTCCCCATGACACATCACACATTCATCTTCTATCCCAATTTCCATCTTTGCTGCAGTCTGGAGACTTCTGGGTTGGGCATCTTCACATGGCTGGCACCAGGAACACAACAGGAAATGCTCATTTGTTAATTAATCAGTGAGTGACTGATTCTGTTAGGAATGATCATGAGAATAGGATAGGGATCAGAAAATGAACACTAGCAGTGGCGCTGCCTTCCCCAAGGACGGGAGGCCCCTCTACTAGGCTACAACCAGGTAGCCAAGTTAGACCTTTACTCTTCAACATCCTATAGATGTGAGGCACGTGTGCCCTCTAAAAAAGAAAAGACTGCAACTCAATGGTTGAGTAAGTTGCCGGAGGTCCCACAGGTAAGCAATGGTTCCAAACCTCATGTCCACATGCCTCCAAAGCACATTTCTTCCCATCTTATGAAGCTGGGGGAGAGGAGGAGGGAGAAAGGAGGTGAGGGGGAAAGAAGATTCCAGTGAACTCTATGAGTGTCAGCAGAGTAAGGGACACAGTTACCCACCCTGGGAATTAGGGCCAGTTTATGAAACTAGCCTCCTGTTTTTTATAATGGGTTGCCAACCATCAGCAAAGTTATTTTTTTGTAATTTCCCATGTTATTATTATTGTAATAGGTGGTAAAATTATGAATGGATGGCAAATACCCTTACGTGTTCAACCTGGTCAAAGTCATATTTAAAGACAAGAACTAGCAACTTTTCAACTTGGAGATCAAACTTCCTTATTTAACCTAAACATGAAACAAAACTTATCAAACTCAAAGCCAGTGCATGTGGCTTTGGACAATGTTTTTCAGCTTGCAAGGTCTGAAGGTGTTCACTGTACAGGGGCAGGGCAGGGAGAACAGGCAAAGGAGAGCTCTAGCTCGCATTCTCAGTCTGTTCAATTCTAAAGCCTCTGAGCCAAGGACAGACATAGACAACAGCTGGCTTATATCCACTTGTCTGGCAAGGAGTCAGCAGTATCTCTGCTGCATCAATCCCATGTTGGGCTCTTAGCTTCAAGAGCTGGGTATCATGAATGAGGGGGAAAAGACATGGTCTGTGTAGCAAAATGGCAGACACCATGAATTGGCAAAGGTAAAAATGAGGCAAATGTCAGGCCACCAGAGCATTTTCCAGTAAGAACTATTAACCCTTAGAACTGGCTGCTGTGAATGGTACTGAGCACATCACCACAGGCATCAGACCCGAAAAAGATACGGTGGAGAAAGTATGTCCACACTGTTCAGAAGGTCTATGTTTTTAGAAAGCAACTGTCCTAGGTGCCTTACCACTCAAAGCTCTATTCTATGAATTATATGGGGAATTATATGTATGCTGAACTGAAGTAAATGAAAAATCATATTTTTGATGAAGAGCTTGCTGTTTAAGAGACACAGTATGATTTTCTTAATGAATCCTTATTTTTCTATGATTTAAAATTTTATATTGAGCCACATACAGTAAAATGCACAAATCTCAGTGTACAGCTTGATCAATTTTGATACGTGTATACATTCATGAGTGCATCTTTTTAAAAAATGCACCTCCATTTCATCTATCATGTTTCCGTAAAGTGCGGTAAACCAGCATTTTTGTTTATAAAGGATGGCCAGATAGCTAATTGACAAAAAAAGTTGTCAGATTCTGACTTAGAAAAATCTAGTTTCCTACAGCATACACAGTATATGTAATCAACCCACATCAATATGTAAAAAGTTACTGCTACCATACAAATAACATAAAGTGATGCTGTAGAAATTAACCAGTTTCTGAATTCTCTACAAGGAACCCACCGGATTCATTACTACTTTGAAGTGAGGTACAGACAGCACAAGGGGTGGGAGACACTCATTTGCTGTAATATCAACCATGTATAATGTAAAACTGCAAATACATGACATCCATGAATGGAAAAAATCCAACATGGCTTTCTCACGTGGCTCTCTCACTTGGCTCTTTCGGGAAGATGTGCCCGGTTTAGAGAAATTTCTATACATAGGCCATTTCCTCTTTGGTTTTCTTGCATCCCTGTTTTCTTTAGATCCTCTCTAGCTGAGGATCCAGATGCTCAGAAATGAACAAGGACATAAACACCACTGAGTGAAATCAACGTCCCCAACCACATTCTCCTCTATCTCTCCATCATCTTCTTTCCACAGAAGATGCCTCACACCTGTTGGGGAATTCCATGGAAACACTGTGAAGTTTATTTTAGTTCTGTATCTTTTATATGAGTAGTTTTAGAGTTGCTGATACATATTATATGAAACATTTATTTTGACCTTGATCATTAACCTAACATCAAAAAAAACCAATCACCAAATACTTCCCTGGGTGTCCATTTCTTCCCCAAGACCCAGATGCTTTCCAACAGTGGAAGTCTGGATACAGTTTGTGAGGTGCTTGGAGATTATTCTCTGTTAGGCCCAAGTAATTGGTTTATGGTAGACCTCTTGGGGATTTCACTCAATAGCTCTCCCTGGAACAACGCAGACTATAAAATAATAAGGTGTACAAGCACTTCCCTTAGTACTAATACATCTTTATGGCAACTTTTTCTGGAGATAAACATCTAATTATTACAAGCTTGTAATCAGAAGGATGTTTTATATGAGAACTGAATTATTTCTAGGAGGTCATCAAGAATCACAATACAAGGAAATCCTGCTCTGTTGTTAAAACTCTACTGGGATTCACTAATAAAAATCATTGCTAAGTAGAAATTTAGCTCTTTGGTCTCATGCCTATTTTATTCCCAGAGATAACAGTACACCTCTTTCTCCTGCCATGGGTTTTATAAAGGCCATATTTTTTTAAATAAAAAGTGGGAGAGCTGCAATTCAAAACTCCTGGTATTTTTCTGTTCTGCTTCTCTGGGTAAAACAAGACCTCTTAACTCACAAAGAACAAAAATCAGCACAGATGTGAGACACAATCCTCTGAAATAAGGAAATATGGGAAACTCACACTGACAATACCATAAACAGAAATGAGTTAAGGCTGAACTGTAAGATACTATTTCACATAGCTGGGAGGGGAAAACATTAAAGCAACTTGAGATTTCCTGTATTTGAAGGGAGCTACTTCCGTTTACTTTGTACTTTTTCTTGCACTTGGGGCAGATCAATCCCTATCTCACGCTTCTCCGTTCCAGCTTGGCATCCAAATAAAACTCGGCTGCTTTGAGGGCACTCCTCCCCACCAGATCCCCCAAGGGCCGGCTTGTGTAGAAGTTCACATGAGCATAAACCAAAGAATCTGGGTGACACCAGACACTCCTGAGCTCCCACACAGCTGCAGGCGCGTTTCCCTGGCTGCACAAGGCAGCTGTGGTATGTCACTCACCCCTCCAACCAGGAACGCAGCCCTGGGAGGAGCTCGGGTGCTTTGCTAGGGGAACTGGTATTTCCTGTCTGCTCTTCTGTCACTTCCCATCCTTTTTTATTGGTTTCTGGTGGTTTCCACAGTCAGCAAAAAGAGCAGAATAAAGCCACCCACCAGATTTCCCCTTTCCTTCACAGCTAATACTTGATTCAACAGGAAAATTAACAGACGAAAGGGTATAACACCAAGAGCCTGAGGGTGTTGTAGGGAAAGTTTAGTATGATTGTGAAATACAGTGTTAAACCAGAGATGGATAGGATTCTCTAAATAGATCAGGCATATTCCTGTGAGACTTTTAACTTCAATTATTTGTTCTTGAATAAACAATGGCTTCTGGGAGGAAAAGCTAGGAGAGGGGACTAGAACAGAAATTAACCATTTCAACTGTACAGTGCTCAGCACTATACATACTAGACAGAGTGGAAAAGAGACAAGACATCACCCCTGACCTAGAGTTCATAATTCTCCCATTGGGTGTGGGAGTGAAGTTTTAGGAAAGCTACCTATGCAATCTTTAAAGAGGATTGCAATGCCCTCCAGGGGGGACCGATATACTCAACCATCCCTGGGGCCCATAGAAAAACCTTCAAGGCGGACCTCTCCATCCACCTCAATATAAGACTGGCACTCCCTCCACCCTTTTTAAATAACTGCAATTCTCACAATGGCATCAAAACATTTTAAGAGCTGACACCTGCACTTCTAGCTGATCAGAAGACTTGCAATACTAGGAATGATTTCCCCTACACATAAAACACTATTACCTTTACCCAACCACTCACAAAGGTTAATTTGTTTTTTCCTTTATATGCCTGCTTTATTCCAAAAATGACAAAGTGAGAATTAAGCTTTAGTTTTAACCTTTGTGAGTGTGTTAAAAGTAAGATTTGGTTGAATCAAGTTAAATTTCTTTTAATCCAAAAGACAATGGGAAAAAGCACTAATGTGGGAGTATAACACATTGAATGATGTAATTCCCACCAAGAAATTTTGCTAAGTATCTCTTTAGAGTTCATTTATTTAAACTTTTAAATGTTTCTGATAGACTTCAATTTTTATTTGGAATAATTGCCTCAGATGCTATTATTTAAGACATATTAAGTCCTCTAGTAT